>NW_017306393.1:1030938-1072250 GCF_000935625.1 Nanorana parkeri
GACTCTACCTGTAACAGCAGAGTCAGCTATTTGCAGCAAATCTCTTCTGGGCCATGGTGTAAAATATCACCTATCACACCTCATTTTCCAAAGCAAATGAACAAGAGCAAATCACTACGGTATGCTTTGTTCACAATCCTGCATCAGATGAGCCGGTGTACATAAACACTGGTACATATGAACCCTTAACCTATCTACATAGCTGTTTGAACTCTAATGTCCACTGTGAATGTTGAACAGCCAAATAATGCTACTTTGTGCCTTTTTGTTTCTGTAGGGTGCTCTAAGTCATGCATGTGTCACCTCATGTATCACTTGCCCCTCCTTTTTAGATTGTAAGCCCTCACGGGCAGGGCCCTCCTTGCCATCTTGTCTTGAATTGTATTGTGATTGTAATGTCTTCCTTATACAGTATTGTAAAGCGCTGCACAAACTGTTGGCGCTATATAAATCCTGTATAATAATAATAATCATGTGTCAGCATAAAATACATTAATAATAAAACAATGAATGTAACTGAGTCTGAATGCTATGAAATGTACATGTGCTATAAACCAGGGCTTCTTAAAGTGTGGGTCTAAGAAGGCCTGTTATAGACCAAACTAATGCAGCAAAAGGGCAATGTATGTAACTAGAATTCATCAGGTTCATGCAGCAAAAAAAAAAGGCAATGTATGTACCAGAATGCATCAGCAGAAGGGCCATATCGCTATGTGTATGTAGTTCACATATGAATCCTTCTAATATCTTCAATGGGGGAGCCAAACATCTGGATCAGCAACACCATCACTGTAGATGACACAATACTTTGCACTCCAAGCTATCCACAGCCAAGAGAAATTTGGCCACTTTATTGGCCAAGTTTAAGTCCATTGTGATCCACAGTTAGAAGTGATGTTGCTATTGATGTGGGACCAGAGGACCCCTCTTACATTAATATCCCTATGTTACTTAATTCCCAAATCTGGACAGGATTGCCCAGCTCCAGCTGCACTTCCTGGCCTCTCCTACTGTAAGTGCCTCAGGTCCCATACTTCTATGTCCAGGAAATCATTTAGTTCATATGCTGAAGGAAGACCAGCGCCCACTGTACTTCATGACCACACAGTCCCAGGCTCGTTTTGAGAATGGTCAGGACGAGAGGGGGCAAAGAGGTGACTGTAGCGCTGAGGCCTACGAGACTTGCAGTGCTTACAGCCAGAGTGGTCAGGAAGTACAGTGGGTGCTGGTCTTCCTTCAGCATATGAACTAAATTATTTCCCGGCCATAGAAGTATGTCATCCTAAGGAACCAGAAAGTGTGCCTGCTTAAAACCTGTGAAGACAATCTTGGCTAAAGTGTGTCTATAAGCCTCAAGGATATTTAGAGTGTATGTAAAGCCAAAACATATTTTTGTTTATTTTTTGATAATGTGGTGAATAGTTAGGGCCCCTGTCAGGTGTTTTTTTTTATTTTTTTGCTGCCTGTGTTCCATGTGGGAGATTTGCCTTCACTTCCAGTCCCAGAGACACAGCAAGAAGCAACATGAGATTTCTCCAAAGCAAGGAGGTATCCCCTATTAAACAGTTTTCACTAGAACTGGTTTCCCCATGGTAAGATTTATATTCACTTTCTGTACTGGAGAAACCTGGGTAAAAACGGAAGGTGAATGAACATGAAAGGGGTTTTAGCCCTTACACATTAAACTTAAAAAAAAAGAAAAAGAAAATTGGACTTTTTTTACACTTTCAACTTTTGACAGCTCAAGGATACCAGTAAAATACTGTATTTCCTCTCCCCTGTAATCCCACACCACTCCCTGCACATGCCCAGGACGGCTAGTACTGCCAGTGCCTCAGTGGTATCTTAATAGCATAAAAAACATGATATAACACTCATGTTATGTCAGATTGTTAAATTACACTTTCCCAAATCAACTAAAAACCTAATTAAACATATTCCACAAATATATGTACACATCGAATATGCTCTATGCAGTAAAAGTGCAATATTCTTCCCAGATTTCACAGATTCAGTCTGAAGTTCTCAAGAAATAAAAAGCTTTGGAGCAGGCCATTTGGGGACACGGAGAAGAAAGAGATTGTTACAGATTAATGTCACAGATTGGAAATGAGCAGCTCATTTCATTTGCTTACACTGTAACCCGTAGCAGAGAATGCTAATAATACAGAGGTCATATAGGAGCCGGAGGAAGTGGGGTAAAACCACATCGAGAATTACATACAGGGAAAGAATGGAGCTAAGATTATGGATTCTTCCCTCAATAACCAATCAGATTCCTTGTTGCATTTTCCCAGTACTTGCTAGAAAACATCAAAACCCTCATTGCTGCTATCTGTAGGCTCCTTACGTAACTTCAAAAACCCATCTATAATGACTTTTTTTTATTTATAAATTGAGCTATTACAATTTTACCTTCTACTATTTAAAGTATAACTGCCAGACTATGGACAGTTAAATATTTACATATTCTTAACGAGCTTTAAAACAAGCAGTCACAAGCTCATTTATTGCTTGGTAAGGATATATAAATATTTGAATGTCGATGGCCTGGCATTTACTTTAAGGACCCTGGCAATAAAATGCGCAAGTTCTTAGCTTTGATTTCCACACAGCCTTTGTAAAGGCAAGCAAAACATTCTTAAGATGTCCATATACTATGCGTTTTTTTCATTTGATTCCCCATAAATCATGGATAAGGAGTTTTATGGGCACCACGGGATCAGCAGCTGTATCTAGTGGTAGTTAAGGGGTCCCTATGTAAAAGAAAAACAATAATATGAGTCCCTCTTTTGCATTTACCTGATCAAAACTTGTCTTGGTCTATGAAAGTGAAACACCTCTACAAGTATTAATATTGGGGTGTAATCCCTCCCAGAAAAGGTCAAGATGGCCAATAGTTGAATGATGGACCATACTCTACCCAAGTCTCCTGATTGCCAAGCAATACCTCCTGTACATCTGTTTGAGCCCCCAAGCAGTATCTCATACAGCGTTGATCACCTCGGGCTGTGACTCCTGTTCCTATGACAATGTTTCTGTTCTCCCCATTCACAGAAACAACTAATTATTAGAATCTCTATTTGTCTAGGCAATCTCAGTCCCCATTACTAAAAGTGATAGAGAATCCAACATTTTTACAATTGTCAACCACAACAAGGAGGGAGGGTAAATGTTCAAATGGGACACTTGTTCCTAGATTGACAGCTTTCTAAGATGAGACTACCCCTCACTTTGTAGTGATTTCAACTCACTTTTTTGTGTTCCAAGGAGAGGAAGTAAAGGGCTATCTCTCTAAAAGGACACTGGCAACAAAAAAAATTACCACTTTTTTAACCATTCCCTACTCTATCCAAAAAGGAAAAAAATAAGCTTTGGCTTTACCTTCATATTTAAAAGATCCCCTCCAGTTATAGTAAGTAAAATGATTCAATTAACTAATGCCAACCAGAAAACAGGGCAAATGTGCCTAAAGCAAACCTGTGCTTTACCAATCCCTACCAGGACTGTCACCTTTCCTTTCCTCCCTCTCTTCTCCAATCAGCATCAGGAGCCAAAGCAAATACCTGCTGCATCCAGATCTGCATGGGCAAAGCACAGAATTTCATTAAGTCAAAAAGACCCCTCCCTTTAATGTAAACCCCTCATAGGAGAAATATGGTCGTTTGCTATTCTTGACCTCGTTCTGAAAACACCAGTTGTCTTGCTGATCCCCTATGGTGAGCATACAGCCAGGCAGCTAGCAATATTATAAGGAGCGATCAGCAACTGCAGCCTCCATATTTATATCAGTTCCGACTAGTTTCCTATAATTGTAGAAATACAGTTACAAATATTACAAAGATTTGGTTCTCGTTCTCCAGCTGCCTGTGGTTGCCATCTAGAGTGACACAAGCTGTTATCCCATTCCTTTGAAGTGGAAGCTGACAATATCCCAGTGCTGGTGAGAGACGGATAATGATTACGGTAATCACTTGTGTTCCTGAACAGAAATCTAGCGACACATCACAGTGGAGAGGCAACATTCACATTCAGGGTTAAAGGATACAGCCTATCTCACCAGAAAGAGATCTGGAACATGACATAATCCCTCTGCCTCAGTTACATCACTCTGAATAGTTACATCACTTCACTAATTGCTCTCACTAAGATTAGCTTTTCAAAACAGCTGCCAATCATTAGAGATAAGCCACCAGGAAGGTGTAAATCCACCAATAAGTGGTTGGAGGCAAGCAGGTGAAATCTAGAAAGTAGTCATCTCAGTGTCAGTGCCCAGAATCCTGAGCTCCAGAGGAAGGCTTGGGACGTATAAATGTAGAAAGTCACCAGCACACCAACCGGAACTTTATTTTGCATGTAGGGTCCCTTTATCAAGCAACAAAGTAGGTCACTTTGGGGCATTGCTTTCCCAGTAACACAATGAAAGGAATGCCTTGGCATGCTAGTGACTTTCTACATTTATTGGACTTACCAGCTGTGCCAAGCTGCCCAAACATATTACAATATGCTTGATGTCCAGGGAAAAGATCGGAGTAGCTGTTTTTTTGGTGTTTTTACTCTTACAATGTCTACATAATGATGTGTGAGCACAGTTCAGTGCAGTAGTACTGTCAGCCCTGACTAGCATTATGACACCGTTCAAGAGGTTGTGTCCATTACAGCTTGGGCTCACAGGATGAGGTTGAATGAAGCTGGTGGTCATTAAGGAAAGTTTTCTTTCTTTTTTTTTTTTTTTTATACTACAGGGGTAATTGTTTCTTCTGTTTAAAAACTGGAGTTTTGCTCCAGTATTCTGAGGAAGTATACAATATGAGTAATTATTCTGACATTTACTGTACATAAATGTAATTTTGACATGACATTGACATTTTTAGTTGTTAACTGTTCTATATTATGATTATTATATTCTATCCAAAGACTTGTATATTATATATATATATAATGCATTTGCAATAAACTCAGATGCCCTGATAGGGAGTTGATTGCTAATAGTCAGGCCAGTCCTCAACCATAAATTTGCACTAAGAGAGAAAGGAGCAGTAAAGAAGTGATTATAATTTTAGTGATGTGCTGAAATACACACCTTCTAATACTGCTTAACACAATATACACACTTTATTTCTTACCTGATCACAGATAAGTTCCCATTTTTTCTCGTTATCATACTGCCGCAACAATCTGGCTTTATCAGGTGGTAAGTTCATAGCATTCTGTAAAAGAAAAATAGAACAAGTATTTAGTGTTGGAACCAGACTTAAAAAGTCTCATAGTCTTATAGAAAGCATTCAAAAAGTCAAAAGAATTACTACTTTATACTAGAAAAATACAAGAACTTGAGTGTTCATTTAATGGACTATAATATTATGTCTGCGCCAAGGGCCAGATACCTTTCTAAGGCACTATGGCTGTATTATAATGGTGCATCTCTGTGCACACGCCTCTACTGTTCTCAGTATTTTAAAATAGTTATCTTCCAGTTATATAATGTATGTACATTATATGGATAAACGTATGTGGACACCCCCTAATTTGTCAAGCTCTGGTGTTTCCAGTGAAGGGTACTGTTAATACAGTATACAAAAACATTTCAGACAATAGTATGCTTTTAACCTTGTGGCAATTTTTTTTGTTCTGGCATGATTGTGTCCCTGTACATGGAGCTAGCTTCATAAAGACATGGTTGGTGAGTCTGATGTTGTTGAGTGATCCTACATGGAACTGTGACCTCAACCCTACTGAACACCTTTGGGGTGAATTGGAACACAGACTGTGAGCCAGGTCTTCTCATCCAACATCAGTACCTGACCTAAAAAATTATCCTATGACTACACAGGCACCAATTCCCATAGATCTTGTAAAAACTCTTCTCAGAAAAGTGGAGGTTATTTTAGCAACATAAACGGGGGTCAACTCCATATTAATGCCATTTGTTTTGGGATGTTCAACAAGCTACTGTATATAGGTTTATTTGTTTTTTGGAACAGAAAAGGGTCTTCACCAAACTGTTGCCAGAAGGTTGAACATGCACCATTGTCTAAAATGTATTTGTCTGTTGTAGCATTAACAGTCATCTTCACTGGAAACACAAATTCAATAATTTGAAGTGGTGTTCACATGCCTTTAGTCATCTATAGTTGTATACTCAGGTGTCAACAAACCTTTGGCCTTATAGTGTTCTTCTACTTTTTTTTTATATAATATGAGGTCATGACTAAAGGCACAAATAATCCAGCGCAGATTCACTAAAAAGTGCAAAAAAAAACCCCAATATTTTATTTGCTGCTTCTTGAATTTTTAGCTTTATTACCCACACAAATAAACAAATTAAAACACTAATAAAAGCTTGAAGGCTAATAAAGTTCACTGTTGTCTATCAGTTTCCTGTATTGAGCCACTCCTTGGTTCTTCCAACAGCTCAGTTTATGATTCAGCATTAATATTTGCTATGGCACAAAGTACAACCTTCCTTCCTGAGTTTTACTCTTTTCTACCAAGTAAGTGATATTAGAATTTAATTAAATACGTACAGTGTGACCACACTTGAATCTGTTTAGACAAGTCATTTTACCACAGGCAGACCTACTGTAAGTCTAAAACATCTTGGCTTTTCACTCGTAAGACTGTGTATTTGCTGGTGATATGTCATACGCTGATAGTAATTTTTAATGCAGTAGTTAATAAAAATGGCAAAAAGTGAGCACAGTCACATGGGAAGTGATTGAAAAAAATAGCAGAAACTACAACAAAAAGAAAAATGTTTAACTAATGCAATAACTGCAGCAGATATAAAAGTAAGTCAATGATATACCACCTCCCCAAATACAGATTATCTAAGCTGTACATCACTACCCCCATTACCAGATAAGACCCTGGTACCCCCCAGACGAAACATGCTTTTTTGTAACGGATCTGCCTGAAACTAAAGAGATATGGGCCATTACCTCCAACAGACTTGTGGCTCTGTAGCCATAGTCCTTATGGCTACAGAGCCACAAGTCTGTTGGAGGTAATAGCCCATATCTCTTTAGTGTAATATGTCCAATCGATATGTCTGTATCTCTAGAAGGGACTAAATTGTGTTTTTTGTTTTGGTCAAATAAAAAACAATACAGTGCTTAGCATGCAAACAATAATGCACTAACCGCGGTCTGGAATGGCAAAATATTAAATCTCTAAGATAAAACCCGCTGCTAAAAAATAATTTAGAAGAATGGGTTTGATAACAATCATATCATGAAAAAAATATATAAATAGCTGCAATTTTTTACAGTATAGTGTAGTATAGAAGAGCTATAATCGATTACAAAAAGTACACAGATTTTGATTTCACACCTTAAGGAATATACTGGTTGAACACCATTGGGTTGATTTACCAAATGTTCACTTTGGAAGTACATGTTCACTTAAGTTAGTGAAAGAGTTAAAGGTGTGTTCGCTTCAAACATGTACATTTAATTTTTTTTTATTCCCTTGGTTAACAACTTTCTTTTTCAACAAAAACTCCAGATAAGCCCAGAAAACACTGCAAATGTAGCAATGTCCACTTCAGTTATAAATTCAGTATGCTATGACATGTGCTTCTGGGTAGGACTACAGCATCTTCCCACATTTTGTAACATCCCCCTCCCAACAAAAACAAAACAATGCCTGTAATTAAAGTAAACCTGGAGCCTACAATTGCCAATCTTTTTCTCAAATTGCTAGTTGCCTGCCTATTATGCCGAACCTACTTTAATATTTTTAGAGGCACTTATTCAGAACAAGTATGCAGATCAAAAGAGTTTTAAAAAATTCCTTGTCTGCACATTTTTTCCAAGTTACTGACTCAAACTATTGTAGCAGGTGAGCAAGCACGATGGGAAAGCATCTAGCATCTTGAGATCAGTAATGGCAGCCTCCATATTTCTCTTATGATGGAACTCCTTTAAAATTCTCTGTCCTGTCAACACGCTGATCTTGAAAAGGGGGCTGGCCTGTAATATGGTGATATGGCAAATCCAAATAAAATAAAAAAAAGGAACAGGTGTGTGCTTACTATATGTATTTCAAGATTACATTTTTATTTTTGGGTAGAGTAAGGAATAATTAACACTTCTTAACATTTCTCCAAACTGCAGCAAATCCTCTCTAGACAGATGCTTCCATCTGTCTTGGAACAGATGTTCCCCTGTGGAAGATTACCTCTCTATTCTTGTTGTAAAATGTTGGATTTCCCATCACTGCTCTAGTGACCAGGTCAAACAGAGAAGAAAAAGGTCCACTTGACAGAGGTTCTTACCCTTCCCGTTCTACCCAAAAGACATTTGAGCTACATATATTAAAAAAATACACATCAGACAACTCTGGAGACACAATATAATAGGAGATGTCGCTAAACATCTCCCCTGAGTCAGCATATCGTGTAACATAAACAGATACATGTGCTGCAGAAGAAATGACTGTCAGCAAAGTGCTACTTGCTGCAGAGTTATTACAACTCCCATATGCTGGGCAGGCCTAGGCTTCACAAAAATGTTCTTTTCCAAGTTTTGCTTGTTCTACATTTACATATTAATAAATTTTTTTCATTCATTTTTTTTTTTTTAAACTTGCATATTGCTTCATAGAGCAGAGCCAGAAAGGTACATTCTTATCGTACGCCAAATTCTACAGAGTTCTTTACAGAATGAAACACTTCTGATTCTTTTCAGACTTGTCCAGACATTCCAGCTGTAACACGCTCTGGTTTTTCCCAGTAAAAGTTTACAATGACTACTTTCACTTTCCTGAATTAGTGAAGTTTACCGGTATTTCCCAGAATAAAGGTTCCTATTATACCAACATGATAACAAGTGAGGATTGTGCTTCTCATGTGTCAAGTCATAAAATGTTGACTATCCTCATCAAAGGCAAGTTTTTAAAGAAGAACTCCAGGATTGCAAGACCTCTGGTCCAGAGGACATGCTTAGCTCCAAGCCTCAAATCCAGAGTTCTTCGCAGCTGTCTCAGTCCTGTAAGCTCTGTTCTTAGTTGTCAGCCCCAAAAATGAGGATTTTCCTGACAACTATACAAGTAAAGTCTCTCCCATCCTTTGGAACTCCTTACCCCAACCTGTCCGTCTATCACCTACTCTTTGGCGATCCCTAAAAACTAGTTTCTTCACGTAAGTCTAACCTGTCTCAACCTTACCACTGAACTATCACTTACTCAAACAATTCATACCAACACAACTACCACCTCTGGTATCATTTGCCCCTTCCTTTAAGATTGTAAGCTTTTGTGGGCAGGGCCCTCCTTACCATCTTATCTTGATTTGTATTGTAAGTGCAATGTCTTCCTTACATTGTAATCCTGAATAATAGTAATAATAATAATGATAATAATAATAATAAAGTGTAGGGTGACCTGCAGAGGGCAGAAGCATCTCATAACCAAATTTTGCAGTTGACGATCCCTAAATCGGGGACACTGATTGCAGTGCATACTGTTGCATTCACCTTACCCCAACTCAAAGAATTCTGCTGAATGGTCTAAACCAGGAGTGGGGAACCTCCGGCTTTCCATCTGTGGTGAAACTACAAATCCCATAAGGCATTGCAAGGTTCTCAGAGCCACATGCATGACTCCCAGAGATTCATCAGATGCATCATGGGACATGTAGTTTCACCACAGCTAAAGAGCAGCATGTCCCCCACCCCTGGTCTAAACCATAAGATGCTTTTGCAATGTATATGTTGTAAAGTAACATCCTTCTTTTACAGTACTGAACAACAGTTGTGCCTTGCTGATCCAGCTATGCCACTATAAGGCAGAACAACACTGACATAGAGGATGTTTTTTCTTATCACTCTAAATGCAGCTCTATTTCAGCCAATGCACATTATGGCATTTAGATCAGCATTTTTTACACAGTTCAGGGGCATAAAAGAAATGCCCCAAAGCTGCATACAGAGAGGAGCTTACTTCCATAACTTACGTACATTTTGTAACAAAATAATGTGTAAGCAAACATGGTTTCCCAGAGTGTCAATCACCTGGTTCCACACTGCGATCTGTGGTTCCTTCCGCTGACCCCTATGTCACTGTGGTGTGGTATAATGACAGGAGGATCGACTGAGCGCAGCAGGGGACCAGAAGATCAACTCTCCGAAGTTCAGCGTATGATTTCCTTTTAAAGTATTTGGTGGCATAGGCAGCAGTAAAGGTAAATAGACTCTATCTTCTTTACAGGGAGACCTTTTAATTACATATTCAGTTTTGCGACACCATCACTTTAAAGGCTATGTTTACGTACCAATATTTAGGGTGTAACATGAAATGTGGTCACATATTCAGCCCCCCACTCCCAACCTGACCCTCCTACCCCCACACTCACTACCCTGAACACAGGGTTCTTCTTCCTGCAGGCTGCTATAAACTTTTGAATTTGGCACATTATCCATTCTCTGAGATCTCTGAATGGAAAAGACTACAAGTTTGGTCCCTTAGCTGAAGACCCGTACCTTGGTACGGACTGAAGCTGGGAGATAGAGTCTGCAGGAGCCAGAGCATTGCACCCTTGATCCACTGATCCAGGCTCTAATGGAAAAAAAATGATAAACTCACATTTTTTCTTTTATGAATGTTGCTTGTCACAGTGAAGAAAAAATTGAGACTGTTTTATTTTAGATACAGTATAAGTGAGTGCTGTAATCTGGAATCATTTGGAAGTGTCTCAGCAAAGTATGTTTCTTTTATGCATTTTTATACCTGCCCTGACTCGCCGTTTCCTCCCAAATAAAAGCTGTGGCTGTTCATAAGAAGAATTTTGGCAGTTCTCTGCAGGTTAATACAAAAAAAGTGAATAACTTCTAAAAGAATTCGCCTCTGCCTCCATCTGCCAACTTCTATAGGTGAAGTTTCCATTTCACAAGGCTGGCCATAGACAAGGACAGAACCCAGAGCCCTAATCGCAAGAACAGATGGGGACTAGAAAGTGCTAGGGGGATTTACGAAAGATTAAATCACTGAAAAATTAAAAATAGGATCACTGACACATCAAGGAAGTTTCTGTGATACTGAGAGTGGGCTTACACTGAACATTGGCCAAAAACGACATTTCTCTATGGTCATTATTCACATGGTGCTGCTATAATTACGTTCTGGGCTTGAATATGAGGTTATATTGATTTTACATTTTTGTCTTCTCCCTTAAAGCTTGGGGAAAAACAGTACTCTGCACAGGTGATATTTAAAGCATGTGTTATACCACTGGAACTATTCTTTAGAACATTTGAAAAGATTTGGAAGAAAACGAAATAAAACTTAAGAGCAGAACCCCAGCCAAAAATAACGAGATCAAAATGAGAAGCCCATCTAAAGATGAAATAAAAAAAACAGCTGCAATATTCAGTTTCAGTCCTGAGATTTCCCATGCTGTACTTTTCTGCTGCCAATAGATGTCCTCAGTCCCATGGCAAGCATCATTAAACCCACTTCTTCTGATGCCAGGTCAACCTAGACCTGCACCAGCCTGCTTTTGGACAGTGAAAGAAGAAGAAGCAGAGTGCTGATCACATCTCTATGGCACTTTGCTCTTTCCTTCGATCAGCATGCTTCTTGTCAGCACATGCACTGATTGGTCTCTCGTACTGTTTATTGCTGCTCTCACACGCTGAGCTTTGCTGTACAGGGACTGCAAGAAGCTGATACCAGGCCACATTCAGTTACTTAAACTGCTTGCATTTAAAAAATAAATGTATTGCTGTATTAATGATTACACTGCTGCATTACTTTTTTTTGTTGTTTTTTTGTTTTAGGGCCAATTCCTACGTTCACTTTCCTGCAGTAGAAATTAATTCCTTTAAAGCTAGTTTACATTTATTATAAATAAGATATGAATAGTTTCTATGCCTCTATGCACACTAAAATGATTGGAAATAACACAAAGCTTCATGTAGAATCTCTATTTGAAATGTTTCTCTATTAGTTAGCGTATGACTGATTAGTAATGGTGTGCCAAAAATGACTGTTACTGCAGGAGCTTGGGAATAAGTATAGGATGCACTATGCTCAACCTGCATGGTTAGGTAAGTAAACTCTCCATGGGTCTTACTATACTCATACACTAAGCCGCCCATTTTCTCTGATTTTGAAGAATACTGACACCTCTGTATCCAAATGTCTTTGTCTTTCTTTTGTCCAAACTGTCAGTAAGTACAGTACATAAATGAATTCATGTTTATTGTCAAACTATGAAGAGTCATATTAGTTAAAGCAGAAGCATGGACAGATATAAAAACACCCTATTTCAGTTATGTTTTCAAAAAAAATTACATATTGTTTTCTGAATAGAGGTATTTTTTATACCTCATTTGCTGTACAAGGTCATACACTGAGTTTTTTTGTAATCTTGTTCAGCCGCGCAGGCTGATACCATGAATGGGGGAAAACCCCCACTCGGTAGCTGAGATTCCACTGTCAGAATACCTGAAGAGTGACTGGAGCTTATTGTCCTTTAACAAATGCTAACTGAAAAATAGACTTTTGCTAAATGGAGGAGCGCCAACTGCGCTACACACTAGTTGATTTACATCCGAGTTCTGTTGACTTGGCTGAAATTCAACCAGTGTATGGCCACCTTAATGCACTTGGGTTCCACAGACTTCCGTACTACCTCCGTTAACTAGGTATTAGCTAGGCTAAATAAACGGTAGGACCTCATAGTATAAACATAGCTACTGTATATCTCTCTACATAAACAACTTCTGGATGACCTGAAGTAGTAGAATATCCCCTCTGCTTCATGGATGGGAAAAATACATGAGATTAAGATGATCTTTCCTGTCTGAATTCTTTATTAGTTCAGATCCCACTTCTTGTACAGAAACCTACAAAAATCAATCTTCAGGATCAGATAGTCTACATTTTTATCCTAAAAACTAAAATCGCTCCTTCAAAGTGAGGGGCACCCTCATTGACCAAAAGGGAAACTCGGGAAGTGGTAGATACAGAGGAAGGTTTGATTTTTACGGGAAACGTTGCTAACTTTGTATAAATCCAGCTGCTTATACTGTATCTCCAGGTCTACTGATTGTTTTGACATGCAGCCCTTAGGCTGATAAAGCTTGTCTCTCTTCCAGTCTCAAAAATTTGGCGGGTATGTATTTCGGTTCACAGTGTGTTTTTTCAAACATGGGAGGATAGAAAGGTAACAGTAACATTTCAAAGTATAAAAGGGTGGAAAGAAAAGTAATACAGAAAGTAATAAAAACTAAACAACAAAGAAGTTATAAAAAGAAAATGTAAAATGTGCGGCCAAGTCAGGATTAAGAATCCTCTCTTCTCTGACACTAAGCCTTGCACTCTGTTATTCAACTTTCAAATGCTAGAGCCTCTACCAGCCAGTGACGAGTCTGATGCTTGGCATCTGGATGACAGGAGGAAGGGCTTGGTGTACGGAAGAGACAAGGCTTAATCGGGACTTGAGAAAAGTTAATGACCTATATTCAACCTGGGTCTTGGAGTCATTTTTATATAATGCCACAAAGAAATGATTATTATAGAGGATTGATATAGCGCCAACAGTCTGTGCAGCGCTTTACAATATAAGGGAGACATTATAGTTACAATACAAGACAAGATGGTAAGGAGTGTCGTTGTAATATCCCCTTTGCTCACCGTAGCGTTATACCCTAGAATCCAACGGGTGCTGGAACAACTGGTGGATGTACATGACTCTCCCACTGTTATGTGACAATGAAGCATGCTATTGTGTGACTATGAGCTTGTCATTTGCAGAGTTTATCTACTTGTTTTGACAGTGATTCTGGTGGGAAAATTACGTCATTATGACGTCAGTGGGTAGTGATAGTTCTGTTTTTTATGTTTTTTTTTGTTGCACTGAATATTTAAGGATGTACAGCACTTACAATCATTGACACTTTGCCTGATGAAGGGGTCCTATGAGGCTCCGAAACGTTGCCTTCACATGTCATGCTAAAGGAATACGAATAGAGAGCTTACAATCTACAAGGGATGGATTTGAAGGCAATGAGAGGTACTTGTTGGTACTAAAATGTTCCTGCACTTTACCAATATGGTTTGTCTATACAGGCTAGAAATGCTTCACTTAATACTTCCTCCTATTTCATCAGGCCACTCCATCTCAAATTGCCACACAATAGTTGTGAAAAAGCACATTTGTGGGTAAAAGGTTAGAAAGAACAATTATCTTACGGCTGACTCTGCACTGGAAAAAGTGGTGCTATGACCCTTCCAGCGAGAGCCTGCAAAATGTGAAAGGTCCCAGATTTTGCGAGAAGACACTCGAGCACAGTGAAAGAACATCTCCTGACATTTGAGATCCTCAGCATTCATGGGATCTTGCCAGAGGGATTATGTCCTCACCTTCACCAGGCATCACAGGCAGAAGCACAATGTAAGTTTAGTAGATTCTCTAATTTTGTTTTACAAACAAGTGCTTTTTTTTAAGCTATAGAAGTGTACAAAATTAGTTCTAAAAGTTCTAAAAGACCAGCTCTTTTTTGACAGTGGCATCCAGTTTCCACTTCCCAATAGAAACTGCTGAAGGTACAATCTGTTTGCTAGAAGTAGCAACGGATTGCCGATGATCATATATCCGCTTATGACATCATAATCCTATTACATATTTGTGAAACCAAAATTAAAATAATATTACTTATTTAGAAAAAAAAAGAACCCAAAAGTGACCTTACAATATCCATTGCAAAAATCATGACACATGAACAACAAAATGATATTTTTCTTGCCTGCACGGATTCAGAACTTTAAAAAAGAAACTTTCTCGAGCTTCCAACCCCTACAAATATCTTCAAAAAGCTCCTGAAATTGTGAAGTTGACAAAGAAACAGATTTTATCTTTATTAATGGTTTCTATGACTTGACCTTTCTTTGTAACAACAAGGTAAACTGCGCCAACAATTCCACTAATAGGACCTTTAGCTGCACTTCGCTAGAGCAATTCCAACCTTTGTATCTATCAGACAGATTTGTCTGGCTGGCTTTCACGGTGGAAACATCTGGCCTGGCGCATGCATGAATAAGCCAAGCTATCGCCAGGGGACAGTGCCAGCTGAACGTACTATAGAACCAGCTGAGTTACATTTGATGGAGCTGTCGATGGTATCACGAGAGCAGTTATAAAAATAATTTGGCACTATTTTTAACTTGATTTAACAATGGATTTGGCTAATTTGGGACAAGGCGATTGCACATGTGTGAGCACTGAGTGCACCTGTCCACTAGCTCATAACTGGTAGTCTCCTAAATTGAAAAGAAAAGGTTCATGTGATTAGAATATAGTTGAACTCCAGGCAAACAGCTAGATACACAACTGAAATACATCTCTCCTCCTATCAGCATATTCCTTTTAAGCACATTTGCATGCAGCTAATTGGCTCCCAGTCCTGCCCCTCCCTCTCTGAGTCTGAGTGCTGCTGTGTAGGGCATTGCAGGAAGCGGCTGATACCAAATTAAATTAACAGCATAGCTGCATGTATAAAAATACATTTATTTAGTTGTAATTGAATACAAAGCAGCATTTGTTTGTGTCTTTTATATCTGCTTATTGTTTCACTTTAAACTTTGTGTCAGCAAAGTAGGAACTTAGACTCTGAAGATTCCCAAGTATTAAAGGAGAACTATGGGGTCAGTGTTTTTCCCCATAGTTCTCCTTAGGGTAACGGAAGGACACAAACTAGCGTCCTCCCATTACCCTAAGCTCAGTATACCGCGAGCTACAGCTCGCGGTATACTGAGACCCTGCAGCCGGAGCGGATCCCGACTTCTGCCCAGCTGCGTGAGTGACAGCTGGCTCTGCCTATCTAGAGGCAGAGCCAGCTGTACCCGCCCCCTCCCCCGTCTGTTCCGCCAGTCAGCGCTGGCAGATCGGAGCTGGGAGAGGGGAATCCAGCCCCTCCCCCTGTCACGGACGGGGGAGGGGGCGGCTATCTAGAGGCAGAGCCAGCTGTCACTCACGCAGCTGGGCGGATCTCGACGTCGATGGTATATTGCGCTTAGGGTAACGGGAGGACACTAGTTTGTGTCCTTCCTTTACCCTTAGAAAAACGCTAGTTTGTGTCCTCCCGTTACCCTAAGGAGAACTATGGGGAAAAACACTGACCCCATAGTTCTCCTTTAATATTTTCCAACGAATACATAACTGGTTTACAGGTGCCTTTCCTTTGCATTTTCCCAAGTTATGGTTTAATATTTTGTGCCTAATTTCCCCACTTTCCTCTCATCTGTCTACAAATATTATCCATGACATTAGAAATTCTGCTCATTTGTAAAATTATCTGTAAACAGGTTTTTTTAGATGGGTTTTCTCTCTGCGGGGTAAACTGTGTGGGTAGTTCATTGTTATGGAAGCAATACACTTACAGGGTTATTCAGAAAAGGGTGAAGAGTTTGGAGAAGGGAGGAGAAGTGAACAATATAGGACAACATCGCTGAACTGGAAAGTGAGCTGAATTGGGGAATTTTTAAAAATAAGCTATGTTGTCCTAGATTGTTCACTTCTCCTGCCTTCTCCAAACTCTTCACACTCTTGTGAATAACCCTGTTAATATCAAAAACCGCAAAATTCTAGAAAAATGGAGACAAACAAAAGAAAATGGAGACAAACAAAAGAGGATCACTGGTCACATGTCTTTTTAGCATACTTGAATACCTCAAGCACAGAACCACTCACAGCAGTCCCTGCCACAGGAGAGCCCGAACCCTCTCAACCTTCCAAGATTGGGAACAAGGAACACCCTTTAGCGCAAACTATTTAGTGAACAGTGAACATACAATTGCCAAATCACCTGAACATGCAGAACAATAACAAATTAAAGCACAAGAATGCCCAATGAGGCTGTTTTTCATTTCCACTTTATATTAGAATTTTAAATAGCCAATGCAATAGTCTGAAGGGTGGATGAAACGTTTAGTGCAATAAAAACAACTTCAGCAGTTGGCACACTTATTTATTTAGATCTGATTTGGCTCCAAAACATGGACATTCCATCCAAATGAAAAGACAGTTGGAAGCTCTGCTAAAGTCTACAATGTCACACAAGCAAGCTAGGGAAATTTTGGTGGTCCATTAGCCAACCAATATCTTTTGGATTGTTTGAGGAACCTGGAGAATCCAAATTAAGCCCACACAAATACAAGGAAGATATATAAACAGGGGTTATGTCACCAAGAACATAACGCTAGGACATACAGCAGTTCACTAATTAAATGCATCAATACATTTTTAACCAGGTTTGCTGATGTACAATTTAATGGTGCACATTAACACAAAACTGACTTTTGGCGCAGTTATTTTGAATAATTATCTCCACCATATGGGTATGAGCAGCATCCAAAGATCTTGACAATATGCAGCTTTTTGCCAAAGAGTAGGCGACATAAGTGAACCTGTCCCCTTCACTTTTATGCTGCACCTCTCAGCATCACATGCTCACCGTTCCATTGTAACACCAACCCTCCACTTGTCTGCTGGGACCACAGACCCGTGTAAGTTCCAAGTCACTACAGTCAGAGTTTACACAATGCTGGGCCAATCATCAAGCATCAGCACTGTTACATGAAATGAGCAAACACTCCCCCATAAGTGAAAGTACTGGGTATTTTTACTGAACCAGGCCACTGGGGAATGTAGAGGTGGGGGGCATGGGCAAAGCACAATAATGTTCCATTTCTGATTAGTCAGCAATGACAGAATGAAAACATTTTTTTTAGAGGCAATCTCCATATCAAGCAGTGCCTTTGATCTATGACAGATAATGGTGAAAATCCCTTTAACACTTAATAAATACATTAAATAAAATTAATAAATGTTGGTACTTTAATGCTAGTATTAAATAAAAGGATTGCAATAATTAAATGCATGCAAATCCAGCTATTCATTTTGCACAAAATATTTTACTATGGCAATGATTTTGGTTTCTAATTAAGTATGCACATAGGTAATAAGCGGGCAGTTACAGGACCTGCAGTAATTGTGCTCCAGAGAGTTATAGCTGGAAATTGGTTCTGAACAGCGTGACACTGACTGAGCATGCTCCTTATATGCTTACATCCAGCACAAAGAAGGTCAGCTCCAGACTAGTATTAAAGCTCTATTCATGGGTCTAATCCTATCTTTTAATCAGGCTACAAAAGCAAGCTGCTTGCCACCGAACAGAGTGGCACATTATAAATACAGGGCGCACAATATGCTGGAGGAGCGCTTCAATTAACAGCACCGAACGTGTGACTTTTGCCTGACGCCACAAAAGGACAATGGAGTAAGGTCACCTTATTGCGCCATATTGCGCCTGTAGCAAGATCACATTACTGACATTAACACTTGTCGACAAGAATAAAACATCTACATTACTTATATTATCTACTGTGAGAATCAGAAGACGAATACGCTTCTTCGACCTTCCATTTACTATGTCTACTGGCTACTCCAAACAGGAGAGTTCAAGTTACTATAGGACTCTTGTTAAACTGGACCTAGCATCAAATATATATTTTTAAAGATAACTGTGCACGTTATACATTGCCTATCTCAGAGATCACAGAACACCCATGACAATGCCTTCATATGCTTTTTGCTCTAGAAGGACAGAATTATATTTTGTTCAGGCATCATCCAGGGTCACCATCTACTGTATGAACTGAGATGCTGGTTCAGATAAGACACAGTCATGTAAATCCTGATGCCTGTGCAGTTCTTGGCGATGTTTGCAATGTCTGACGCAGATTAAGGTGACCCTAAAGTAATGAATTAAACCATGAAAATGCATTCAAGTACCTTAACTATTAACAAAAACGTATCTTATTTGTGTATCACTTGGCTATAGATCCTAAAATCCTCTCTGAATTGGTGCTGACACCGTCCTTCCTTCTGGAGGGTGGCTACTTTTGTTCCCCATGGTCCCTGTGTGTGTTGTAAAGTAGCCACCACTTCAAGCTCACTCCTGTGATGGACTCAATGAAAGCTCAATACAAATCAGTAAACAAAATGTGAGACTATAGTCCATCACATGAGTAAGCTGGACAGCATTGTTCTTTCTAAATGTCTCAAAGGCAGAAAGTGATGGGAAATCCAAAATTTAAGATGAGTCATCAGATCAGGAGGTGAAGGCAAACCCTCCAATTGGGACACCTGTTCCTGTGATAATTCCTGGGAATTTGCATCACTTTGGAGGTATTTTCTCTTATTTCATGTTGTGCCATCAGGACAGGATACAGGTAAAAAAAAAAGAAAAAAGAGGAGTTTTAACCCTTTCCTCACCTATCCTAAATGTAAAAAAAAAAAAAAAAATTGCGGCTTTGCATGCACTTTAAGGTAACATTGGGCAGGCAAGAGAGGATAAAATATTTAAAGCAGAAAAGCAGCCCCAAAAACACAATAAAGTGAATAGACCATTAAGAGATAAAAAAAAGAAAACAAAATCAGCTTTTGCTGCATCTTCAATCCAGAGAGCCCCCCCCCCCAAAGTAGTTTTTTTCTGCTACTAGATGTCTTCAGTCTGATGGCCAGCATCAGCCAACCTGCTTCCTTTGAGCCCAGGTCATCCTGGATCCATCCCAGTCTTCCTATATGCATGCTTCATGTCAACACATGAACTGATTGGCTCCTTGTACTGCTTCTTCCTCTATATTCTGCAATATAGGGACTACAAGGGGCTGATATCAGGTAAGATACATGTACTATACAGTGTTGTATTTAAAAAATACATTTAGATCTAATAGCATCAGTTTTTCAACGGTTGCCAACGCAAGGACATCTCAATATGAATGGGTGTGAATAGAAGCAGTTCACACTGGTTAGTTGCGCAGCCCTCCACTGAAAAAAAGTAGAGCAGGCTCTACTTTTTTTCAGCAAAAAGCAACTGACTGCTGTGAACTGCTAATGGTAATGGAAGACAAAACCAATACCTTATATCAGGTAAGGCCAAACTGCGGCCCTCCAGCTGTGGTGGAACTACGAATCCCATTAGGCTTTGCAAGATTCTCACAGCCACAGACATGACTCCCGGAGAGAGATGCTTCATGGGATTTGTTGTTTCACCACAGCTGGAGGGCCAGAGTTTGGCCATCCCTGCCTTATATAGCTTAGTGTAGTAATCAAACGCAAAAAAAACCGCAACATAACGCAACGCAACAGATGTCAATGGATTTTGCAGACTCAATTCAACCTACCTCTGTTTTTGGCTCAGATTCCGCATAAATACACCCTTCATGATGTATTAATATTTACAGAGCTGCATTATTTGGGTATTTTATATATGTCTATAGTTCAGCTATAACTGACTAAAGTAAATACACGGTAAGCGGAAAAAAAAGGTGGACCAAAATTTTAAAATACTTCTTTTAAAATATTCAAAATGATTAATTCTATAACGATTTATTCTATTTTTAAAAATATATATAGGGGGCGATTATTTTAACATTGTACTAATTTTATTTGGGCTAATGTTTTGTACAACGCCCACCATCCAGATGTTCTATCTACCCTGTATATAAAATCCACTTAGCAGTTATAATAATATAAATAAATCATTTCATAAAAGGGAGTGGACAGTTTTTTTTCGCCAGCTCACTAACATGTCCAATGGTGAGATAAGAAAATCATTCTGAAGACATACTGAAGCACTAAAAACTCCTACTTACTGAATGTTTTCCTGCCAAATGTTATTTGTAATTCAGCAAGTATTAATATCTTCTTTTAACCTATTGGTTACATAACAAAATTGTTCACAATCTCTTCCCACATAAAAAACATCAGAATCAATACAATCGCTGGCAGTCAGTAGACCAGGGCCATGATATCTATAGGGCAAGTTTTCCCGCAGTAGAGAAAATACATGCAAATTCATATTCAGAGTTTCTTTGCCGCATCTGCACATCTGTTAAAAAAAAAAAAAGCTTATGCAAACAGGCTTTTTGTAGAAAGTTTGCAAAGTTTCCAACATTATGATTATCAATCATTTAAATAATCTAATAAAAATGCAATAATACATTTTGTTTATAATTATGGTGCTAAATATAATGCTGAGGAACCTGTATCTGGAAACGTGTTTGTGTGTGTATATATAATTTTTTTTGCGCTACTGAGTCCCATTAAGGAAGCTGGGCGGTGTGTAATAACTCACCACCCGGCTTCCCGATTAGCCTGGAAGCCGGGCAGCATGTGATGACTCGCCGCCCGGCTTCCTGATTGGCCAGGAAGCCGGCTCCATGCTCACTCGTCACCAAGTGACGATGAAGCATGGAGTTGGCTTTCTGGCCAATCGGGAAGCTGGGGGGCGGGCAATAACTTGTTGCCCGTCTTCCTGATTGGCCAGCTTCCTGACCAATCAGGAAGCTGGGAGGCGTGTGATGTATGAGACTTTTCCTCATTAGCAAATTGACATCGTAGACTATAATATCAAAAAAGGTTTCATTCACAGATATTAAAAACCTAATATGTCACAAAAATACCTCCCACAGTTCCCCTTAACTAACCATTGCATCGCCAAGTTTAAATGCCTTTGTAACAAAATCTATAATAATTGTTGCCATACAGTTAGTGCCAATTGTTGAGATAATTCTCAATGTATTTCCCAGATCATAAATCTACTTCATCAGGAGATATAAGAGGGGTATCATTAATACATCATAAGTCACATAAATGACACAATAATTACAATCTAGACATACAATATCCTATCTATAATTATATCTTATATGTATCGAAAGTTCCAACCAGCTGCGCCACGAATCAGGAACACTTTCCATATACTAAGGACTGTAATTTATTGAAGCAGAACTCTTGGCATACATATTGTTAACCCTTGTAGTGGGGCTACCCCCGACTGCAAGGGTTAAGTGCTTATTTTTGTCTAGGTTCAAAAATAAAAAAGTTATACTCACCTGATCCTCGGAGGTAGCTGCCTCTTAGGTCCCTGGAGCCTCTCTCCGGTGCAGTGTATAGGATGTGAGGATGACGAGGGACATACCATCGCTGCAATGAGGGAGGCGACAGGCTTCAGGGAGTATAAGTTTGTTATTTTTACACCTAGACAAAAGTGAGCCCTTAACCCTTGCAGTGCGGGGGTTACTCCACTGCAAGGGTTAAGATTATGTCCGAAATTCTGCTTTAGAGTCAACAATGTTTATATGTTAATAAGGTACCTGAAAAAGCCCATATATACAGTATGTTCACAATTTGAAGGTATTAATATGCTTGTTGGAGATGTGGTGCCTAGATAAATTCTCAGTCCAACATATATTTTATAAGATGCCAAACCAGAAAGCACGATATTTCCTGCTACAAATGTTTCCATCAGGGTAAACCTTCAATGCCTGGTACTCTATTCCCCCATGCCCACCCCCCGTCCCCCCAAAAAAACAAAAATCCCTCAATTGATAGCTATGCCCAGATAACTGGCTATGGTTGTGTAGGCTACACCCATCAGGGGATTGTTGGTTCCCCTAGACAAGTCTGTCTAGTGGAACCAGACACTGACACTGTATTCTCAAATCTGCATTTAGTGTTTTGATTCTTCCTGGGTAGGTCTTATTTTTGGGGAAACACGGTAGCTAATGCACAATAGTCTCTTTTTTTTCCTTCATTAAGAAGGTTCAAAACACTAAAAGCCACACTGATCAGCAAATAATCTATTACTCATTCTCTTATTGGCGACTGACATTTATTTCTTCGGAAATGGTCAAACACATGGATGGAGTCAACAACATGAAGGTAGAAATAGGTCTTTTAAGTGTAATTTATCTCAGATCTCCTTCCAACTTCATTTGCTAATATGTATATTACACAATGGCGGGTTTGGCACTTTATTATGTAAAATCTACTATAAAAAATGAATACTGAATGATGAACTATAAATTATTTGGCTCATAGTCTGCTGTTGCACACACTACACAAACATATATAAAATTGCTAAATTGTTTTGTGCAGGATCAGTCCTGTCCAAAATGAGTTTCAGGCTGCCAGTTGGACAGTTACGATTTGAGAAACAAAGTTACGGCTTGTTCACACAAGAAACTGTTCCATTTGGACCATACTGTATTGAAAGCTGCTACAGCAGCAACATAGCTTGAAGTCATCTAAAACTGGAGTGACTGGATAAGACAAGAAGCATAGCTATGGTAGAGAACAGGAGACAAAGAGAGCTGAGATGAAAATAACACAGATACATACTGTACCTCCCAAAATCCCAAATTGTAGCTGTTCTACCATGCTGATTTTAGGGTCATGTATGGGGCACCAAACGTGGGGAGCAATGAAATATGATTATATATCGGGGCATAACTTTGGAAGACCTGCATATTTGGAACTTTTTAAAAATTATTTTCAATGACATCTGCAGCTTAGCCAATGATTCTTAGCCAATCACTCATGATATAGTCTTAGCACAACAAAGACCACTACATGGCTTATTAGGGCTACTGAAAAAGTTTAAACATACACTGTATTTGACTGTAATTTGAAACATAGGACTGATGATCATTAAAAAAAGCCAAAATATTACAAGGTAAAAAAAACATGCAGAAAGACATGCAGAGAGTAGAATGGAACTTTAGCTACAACATTTTTGCCTATTTTATGCTAGAGTAAGGTAGTATTAATATCTGTGAGAGGGTCAGTGGTTCCTTATGCCATGAAAAAGGTGCTGCATGTTTTTGAAAGAGAGGCTCCAGGCACAACATAAGGAGAGTATACAGAAAAATGGTATGATACTGCAAGAAGTTAAATGCAACTGTGGTTTAAACATCACTTCAATAATCAAGCTACCTGACAGCCCTTCCTATCTGGCAATAACTGATATACAAATGCAGTTGTTCAGCTCATTTCCCTTATTCACATGATAATTTGGGGGTTTGTCCGGGATCATAACGGCCTGCTTGTAAAATGCAATTGCTTGACTATGTGTCCATTCACATTTTACTTGTATGTTCCCCTGTAGAGCAGTCAGGGATGTTATAAAACATAGGTAATTTTTATGAAGTAAAACCTATACTAGCAAGGTCACAAAAGAAGTATGCAGGAGAGCAGAATAATTTTGTGGGTGTTATCACACAACCAAAAATGTACGTAAAAGTTAAATGCTTTCTGTCTGAAACTTAAAATGTTGGTTTTACCTTTTTTTTCATTCTTTTTTACATATAAGTGCTGCCGAACTCCTATGGCCTCTGTCAATCACTTTCTGTCTATATGCACACATTTCAGTGTTGGCTGCATATCATTGTTCTGGACTGGTTTCCTGATTATTGCAGTTGTACAATGTGTGTTGGCATGGTCACTTGTCTCCCCAAGAGTCGGGTGTGACATGGTGACAACATAGGAGCACAACAAGGGGACAGTTGCCACCCAATAAGAAACAGTAGCTAAACAAGAACCTTGGAAGGATCACTAGGGATTATTTTAAAGAAATCTGTAGATTTAAAATGACTGAAAGACTTCAGGAATTTAATTGTTATAACTTGCTAACGCTTATATGAGATTTTAGTAATTTTAGTAATTGGACTTAGATCTACTTTAGATTAGATCTACTCTAAATAATAGATGGATTATGTAGAAGCATCCAGAGATGGCCAGGCAGGGCAAAAATAAAACAAAAAAAAAAGGAAAAACAATAAACATTCCTTTTTTGGTGCTACCCTCTTTTCTCCCTACTACCCCAGGGATAGTCACATGAGAGCAGAGACTGTAGAGTGTAAGGTTCATTAGAGTTGGGACTGATCTGCATAGTGAAAATGTAATCTGTGAAGAGCAGCTGAATGGTCTATTGCTAAACAAATACAGAATATAAATGCGTAAGTATAATGTGTGCTCCCTAGATATTGGGATGTGGCTGGACTGTGAAGGCCATAGAGCACCTGCACAAAAAAATCTATATATATATCAGTCGATAGTGAGAAGCGGGGCTAAATAATGATGTCAGAATTCCAGAGATTTGCTGAAATGAAGACATGTTAAATAAAGCAATAGCTTCCACAGTTGCAAGCTGAATAAATCCTTCTGATGGTAATTAGGTTAAACAGTTCAGCAGGTCTGCTTGAAAGGCGAGCGTGGTGCTGAATAAAAATGAGTGCACATACTATTTCCAGACCCCGGCCAGCCTATTACAAAGGAGACACGAAGAATTATTTCTACCTCAGTACCAACAATGTCTCCGGGCCTGCAGCTCCCAACTACGAGAAAATTATCGCTTACATAAGCAGTCTAGGGAGGGAGTTACCCAACTGCATTAAGTTACTTTTTACAAAATGTGTTCATTCTCCAGCAATCGTTTAACTGAAATCACCTAATATTTCCTAGCAATGCTGCTAACAAAGCTTTTGGATTAGACAATTTATTCACAGAGTTAAAGTGGAGCTATCACTAACTCGACAAATCTGCACAACTAAATTCCTGATAAGTCATATCAAACAACAACTATATCAATTTTTAAAAAATGGTACCCTTATCTTAAAAATGCAGGCATTGAGTCCCAGGAAAGTCATTATGCCTATGCAGGGGAGGAGCGTTGTGCGAAAATTATGTCATCACTCTGCTGCGGAAAATAAGTATTTTCTGAGTGATTACTCCCTGGAGCTGTTGTTACATTGTAACATTCTGGCATCTCACAAAGCAAGAGGCAGCAGCAAGGAGGCACTATTTGAGCCAAGCACGTAACATCTTCTGCGTGGGATTTGGGATTTACATGACTTGGACCAGAATCTCAGTTCTCAATCTTGAATTAGATAGACCTATGTCTTTATTCAACCTTACCTACTATGTAACTATCAGGGTTATTCACAAAAGGGTGAAGAGTTTGGAGAAGGCAGGAGAAGTGAACACTCTAGGACAACATAGCTATATTGGAAAGTGAGCTGAATTGGAGAATTTTTCTAAATCAGCTATTTTGGCCTAGATTGTTCACTTCTCCTGCCTTCTCCAAACTCTTCACCCTTTTGTGAATAACCCTGTATGTGTTAGACTTATACAATACAAGCAATATCACTAAAGCTACTTTATATTAGAACACTTGAAGTAAAACTACCTTTTTCCAAAAACACACACAGGACATGGGTGCTTCCGCTATGAATTATATTTTATTTATAAAATAGTTCCTTTAAAAAAAATGCAGACTGATATAATTTTCATTCATTTTATATACACAATTATCTGATTCATGGCTTAACACAACAACCTTTATAATCCTATACATGCTGCTAAGAGCTGTGCTAGGCATGACTGGTAGCTAGAGTCTTCATTTACACATATTTCTCAATATGTATGTAAGTGTATGTGTGCATGGGCGATAGGGACTGTAAGCTCCAGGAGAGTAGGAACTGACGAGAATGAATAGTATGTAAAGCGCTGCGTAAATTGTTGGCACTATAAAAATACCTGTAATAAATAAATAAAAAATAAATAAATAAAGGTATTCCACTGTTCACAGTCCCTCCTACGAGGAGCACTTTCTTTTGATTTACTTTTTTTCTCCACTAGCCATGATGTAACTACTAGAAGTAGGGATTAGCAGAAAAAGAGGGGCTTAGCATAAAATGAAACCTAGTATACAGGTGAAACTCGAATAATTAGAATATCGTGCAAAAGTAATTGCAGTAATTGCTGCAAAAGGGGCCCAAACCAAGTACTGAGTACATATGCATGCTTGTACTTTTCAGAGGTCCGATATTGTTCTATGTACAATCCTTGTTTTATTGATTGCATGTAATAATCTACTTTTTTGAGGTTGTGGATTTGGGGTTCTTGGGGTTTTCATGAGCTGTAAGCCATAATCATCACAATTATGACAAATCACGGCTTGAATTATCTTGCTTTGCATGTAATGAGTCTATCTCATATATTAGTTTCACCTTTTAAGTTGCATTAGTGAAATAAATGAACTTTGCACGATATTCTAATTATTCGAGTTTCACCTGTATTTATGAAATGTCTGCTCGGTATTAAAGTGCAACTAAAGCCAAACCTTTTTTTTTCATTTTGGATAGAGGGGAGGGGAATTAAAACATGAGTCAGTTTTATATTGCTGCCTGTGTCCCCGAAAGGGAGTGTCATCCTCCCAATTTGTCCTGGTGACAAGTTATCACAGAAAGAAAATCCCAAATTTTGGATTGTCACCGATCCATACTGCTCTAATTGGCAGGGGATCCGTGCATGGATTCCCTGCTGATCGGAACTGACAGGGGCCCATGTGAAAGAGGCCTTATTTTGTTGTATTTATCTTTGTCAGCCAACTTGTGTTATATGACTGGAAATGCAGATAATCAAGAATTTGCAATCTATTAATTTTAAGGATGTTCAGATACCAGTGCCAATATTTGGCATTTTCATGAGAACTACCAGGGTTGCAGAAGTTGCAGCTGTGACAGGGCTCTGGCGCTCCACCACTGTCCTGAAATCATTAGTCTGTATTGTTATAGAAAAACTGTCACATGGCACTAAAAAAAATTGTATCAGTAATTGTATCTGTGAGTATTTGGACAAGTATCAGTACTCGGTCTGGAAAAAATGGTTTTTGTGCATCCCTAATGTATATATATATATATATATATGTATATATATATAAACAAATCATACATTAAAACAGGGATGCACAAATCCCAGGAGTTCTGTCTGCTCCTTAAAAATGCCAGCTGCCAGCCGTGGACTGACAACTTTCTTCCGCCTAACTTCGACAGGTCTCTACTGAGCTCCAGAATTGGAACCCAACCCATTGCTTATGCACTCTTTAGCATGCACACCCCCCAAGTAACCTTACCTTCTCCCCTTCTCTTTCTCTCCTCTCTGGTCTTACCATACTCCCTTCTGATTCTCTCTCCTTTTTTCTCCCCTCTTTTTTTCCTCCTAATCTTGTCCTACCTTTGGTTATATTCGGTCTTCCTAGTTAGACTGGGGCATACGCCTATGCAACATTAAGACTGTACTCGCTGATTACCCATGCTGTCTAATGGGCCCTCTATTTGATGTCACAATAGACGATATGTCAGTGCCCAGTACTCAATACTGTTGTTTACGCTATGCGCTCACTGATCCACCATTTGTATTGGACGTTTTCTGCCATGCTTCTTTATACAGGTATTCCTCACTTAACGACCGAGTTCCGTTCCTATGACCAGGTCATTAAACGGATTGGTGGTTAAGTGAGGAACTCTATACAGTACTGTACTGCATTAGTACAGTACTGTATAGCGTTGCAGATGTACAGTACCGAACAGTGTACTGTACATTGGGCAATGAAAATACTTATCGGGACCCGCAGTGAAGATCGGAGGACATCACTTCCGCCGGCGACGCGTCGCACTGACGCTGACGAGCAAGGTCGGAGGTCGATCGGCGGTCCGTTGTAAGTGCGAGTGGTCGCAAAACAGGTAAGTCAGTAAGCGAGGAACATCTGTACCAATAAAAATGTATTGTATTTTTTAAAAAATTGACAGCTGCCTCCTAACTTTTGAGTGTTTCTCTAGTCTAGTCTTGGAGCTAGAAAAGTATATGTACTTGTACCAAGTACGGTACAGTACTTGGTATCTGAACATTCCTATTTCATTTCCTCCTTTTCCTATAGTTTATACTCACTAGCCTGGCTTGAAAGAACATATCAGAACAGAATCAGCACAGGTTAGAAGTCAATCTGTGGAAGGCATGCCAAGCTGTGCATCCCATTACGGTAGGCCCCACCCATCACACAACGCACAATGCCAAGTGCTGCCTTTGTACGTTCCCTAGCTCCATTCCAACTATCCAGAAGAATGCACCATTAATCATGCTGCGGGGGATACCAAAAACACAACCAACATGAAAGAAAATCTCCCACAGTGTTATTGATATCATCTGACAATGACCAATGCCAATACCTAGTGCAAGTCAATGGAGCATATATTAAAATCTCATCCATTTTAGCCTATGGCAGTTCTAATTTGTATTCCACTCTATGTTAGTCCTATAATAGCGGTTGTATAACCAGATAAATGAATGTTTTTTGTTATTTAAGGCTCGGTACACACGTGCTGAACCAAGGATAGGAAGTAAATCAAGACAAGAGTGTTAAAATGATAAAATACTCAAAGTGAAACTCCTGCAAAAATGTTTATTTCAAAGCCTTATTGCAGGCCTGACTGTACGTAGGGAAAACTTTAAAGAGAACCCATCAAGAAATAAATAAGGGAGCCTGAGCCTCAGTTCAAATACTTTGAGTCACTAACCTGAACGAGCATACAGCCAGTGAAGTAAGAGCTTCTGGTCTTCAGTTGTTCTGGGACAGTGACTCACAAAAATTTGAAGCTATTAGAAGAGCATGACAGAGAGGCAAGTCACATTTTAACAACGGTGCTGACCATGGCAGCCACCGTATATCTCCCATGAACGTTTTCCTTCAAAAAACAGATTATAAATTGGAATAAATTATGAAGTTGACACAGCAGGCTGAGTTTACTGTTGGATGGGGGGGTCAAAGCTTTAAAAACATTAAAAGCTTATTAGAAAATGTAACAAACAGCGCATCTGGCCTACTTTACCCAATTTTACCCTCTCATTGCCCAAAGAAGCCCAAAAATGGCCACTAGCAGGCATGTAGCTAATAAAAAATCAGACTTGAGAAGCCAGGATCATCCATAACACCTGCTGACATACAAGACACAACCAATACACAACCCACTTACATACAGGGAACAACCTATACATATAAAGCTGACATACAGGACACAACCAATGTACAAACCACTGACATACTGTATAAGGCACAACCAATACACAACCTGCCGACATACAGGGCACAGTCAGTATACAACCCACTGGCATACAGGGTGCAATCAAAACATAGCCCATTGACATATAGGACACAACCAATACACAACCCGCTGACATACAGGGTACAACCAATACACAACCCGCTGACATACAGGGTACAACGAATGCACAACCTTTTAACATGCAAGGCACAACCAATACACAACCTACTGACAAACAGGGCACAAATAATACACAATCCACTGTGCTATATGCAGGGCCATTTTTTATACTTCCTGCTACCCCTAGGCTTACTGCATTGTGTTGCCATTTCTCAACTCAATTATCCTGTTAACATAAATGTAACACAGCTAACATTGTACAACATAGACACAAAAGCAGCACAGGTTTACATATACTCTAACTCTCTGCATCTCCCCCATAATGGAGTTGTTGAATTTTCATAGTTAGATTTTGGCCTGACTGGCTGCACAGGACAGCAGGATGATAAATGTGACCCAGTGGTTCTTTGAAACTAATACTTTCAAATTCCAGAGAGGAGCTCATTTTAAAAGGAGCCAGAGGCAATTCACATTTTTATTTAAGCCAAATGTGCCAGGCACTGGCTCCCATTTTGCAGTAGTCACAACAAATGCACCAGATGTCCTCTGTTTGGCGTCTACAGCTATAATTAGAAACAACCAAGAATTTGCCAGACAGGTGCATGTGCAACCATCCCCGATAGTTTGACACTTCTCTGTACACAATGAGCACTCATTTCAAGGCACAATTTAGTTTTGGCTGAGAAAGGAAGTGAGAGAGAACCAGCAACAGGAACACAGAAAGAAATAAAAAAAAACTGATAAGGGTTCTAGTCTTCCTCTTCTCTACTAAAATAAAGCATTTCCATTTCTCTCTTTGTTGCTGGTGCAGGCTGGACTTTCATTTAATCCTGTTCTTCCAATCCAAGTAACCCAACCAAACACAAGGTACACATTTACAGTTGAGGATAATGGCTGGACTTTCACTTAACTCTCAAACCCTGTTCTTCCAATCCAAGTAACCCAACCAACCATGGGGTACACATTTACAGTTGACATCAGACAAAAAGTTTTCTTTAACTCTTGGCGTTAATGACTGCCAGCTGAACGATCCACTTGCTGTTGCATACTCAAAGTTTTCAACAGTTTATCACATGGACTTGAGGGGCTGCTCATCCAAGGCTCTGGTGCTTCCACCACGAACATAGAAAACAAAAGGGAGCACAGCGCCACCTCCGTGTGTAAAATCGTTTATTAAGATAAATCTTTATCTTAATAAATGATTTTACACACGGAGGTGGCGCTGTGTTCCCTTTTGTTTTCTACATTTACAGTTGAGGTTATGGACTTGAACTTATCCCTCAATCCCTGTTCATCCAATCCAAGCAACCCAACCAACCACAGGGTACAAATTTACAGTTGAGGTTAATGGGATTTTCCGTATGCTGGAATATGCTGTGATCTTTGGTTCAAAAGGACTTACGGTTTGCAAGTGGTATTGTGATTTCATATATTTCTCTGTGTCCTTCCGAGACGGAAACAACAGGGAATGTAAACAAAGGCAGTATTGAGTAATTGATGAAAGCATCCTGGCGGTAAAAGTAGGAGCCAGATTGTGGAAAAAGGGCAGCTTTGTGTTCAGGAAAATATAACACAGTAAACAATAGGACATTTTCTGTAACTGTTTCACAGCCTCAGTACTCATTAATATGCAACCTGTATTACTCTGTTGAACTACAAGTCTCATTCAGCCTTCTCAGTATAGATCGCCCCACAAGCATGGTTTGTCTTCATCAGCGGCATGAGTATTAATAATGGGGCCTCATTGCAAAACCATTAAGTGGTGCCCCTTTTCTCTATTTTCTGTCACATAGCTAATAGCGCAAGTAATACAGACTATGACTTGTTTCACAGCAATAACATTGCTGAAGGTTCCTGAAGTATAAATATTCAACATATGAAATTCTGTTTGCTAAATGCTACTGAAACCTGTGAAAATCACTGCCAGACAGAGCAGGGACCCCCTGTGTTAACAGGACCCATTTCAGCCACAGGGTCTTCCATGGCTTTAAGCTGGCCAAACAATGCTCAAATTTTGGCCGAGTCTTGCTGATTTGGCCAAAATTCAAGCAGCATTTGGTCCCATCAGCACCCTTTCATTTAAAAAAGTCAGTTATACAAACTTGACTTTTGCCGAAAAAGCTAGTCCAAAACAGTCAAACAGTGACTGAGGCCAATCAGTTGCAGGCACTGTTCAAGTATTCTGACAGGAGCAAACACACCACTGTCAGAATACGGATTGGAGAGGATTGGAGACATGGGGAAATTGAGCAGGGTTGATCAAAAAAATGCACAGTGTATGGCCAGCTTTAATCAATCCCTATGTATTGATCTAAAATGGGCTTAAAGATGGTCATTAGTATGGCACAGCACAAGCTAAACTCCGTAATCTTGCTGTCCTATCATCCTGGCTACAACTCCTACTAGGCACACCATTTGCATGGAATTTGCATCTTTTCTCTATGTTTGTGTGTTCTACCTCTTGAAGGTCTAGCTATCCAAAAACTTACTGAGCTCATAACCAGCATTCCAGTTCATCTCACGGATGAGGTTAGGGCTTTGTGAAGGCCACTTAAGTTGCCTCACACCAAACTCATCAACTAATTTATCTATGGAGCTGGCTCTGGGCACAGATGGCACAGTTAGCAAAAGGGCAAAGGGCTTTCCCCAGATTCCAAAAACATACTGGGAGGTTAATCATTTTCCACATTCAAAATTGGCTCTGCTGTGTCTCTGCCTTACCAAGGCACAGACATTGGACTCTAAGCTCATCTACAGGTAGGAGGTACTAATGTGAATGGCTCTATGGTACTGTGGAAGATAATGGTGCTTTATGAATATTGCTTGCTATGCCTTTAGTGCAATTATATTAAAGGACACCTAAGAACTACAAAAGGCACCACTGCTGATCTACTTCTAAAAAAGGTAAGTTGCCTGTTTGGACATAACAAGCATTCAGTAAAAACAAAGCAAAATTCAAACATTTGATCTCCATACTTCTTCCATATTAGCAACACATAAGCTATTGAATCCAATGGATGGGCATGACAGCCAGACAACTAGGATATTAAGAAGCAGAGGTCAGAAATGGCAGCCTATGCATCCTCTCAGTACACTTCTTCCCTCCCCAAATCATTACCACTGTACTAAAAATAAAACTGTAAATCTAATTTGTGCAAGGATAAATATGCCGTATATTATCGTCTTGTCATTCTATAAATAGAGGCAAAAAAGGGGTCTGGAAATTATTGGCTGGCAAAGCAATTAAACCAATGTGTGCTGCTGCTATAAATGAAATGAAAACAATAGAGTGGTTGTGTGACTAATACTGTAATCATTTAAAACTTTCACACTCATTGAAGAACAAAGCAAATACATAATGCAATATTTTCTTCTATTCAATTAGGGAGAAATCCTACTTAGCTCATTAACTCTGTTTGGCACCTCAGTGCGAAATAGGGAAAAGACTCTCTCTAAGGACAATCTGGGGGGGACAGGAAAGACACGATATATAAACAACATCTCACAGGAAATGTACACTATAAGTCCAAATGTTTGAGGAGACCTCAACATCAGACCAACTTCTATGGCCAAAACTATGTAGACTTCCCTACAAATTATTGAGTTCTTGTGTTTCCGGTAAAGGGTACTGTTCATGCTACAACACACACAGACATTTGAGACAACTGTGCTCACACAACCTTGTAGCAATAGTTTGGGGAAGGCCCTTTTCTATTTCATTATGACTGTGGCCCTGTGTAGAAAGCCAGCTCCATAAGGTCATGGTTTTTTTTTGAAAAATTCTTTTTATTGAAGTTTTATACAATTACCTCAGTCACGTCCGCGCTGCTTCACATCCCGGCCACGCCCCCATAAGGTCATGGTTTGATTAGTTTGGTGTGGAGGAACTCGAGTGGCCTGCAGAAAGCCCTTACCTCAACCCTTCTGAACACCATTAGGATAAACTGGAACACCAAGTGTGAGCCTTCTCATCCAACAACAATACCTGATTTCACAAATAATTTTTAGGCTAAACGGGAACGAATTTCCACAGACACGCTCCAAAAACTTTGTGGAAGGTCTAAATGCTCACTGAGGCTGGTATCAATCTGCACTTCTTGCTGCCAGAGAAACTAGCTCCATGCTCATCTTGGGTGTGAACAGCCATGGCCAAAAGCCAAATCTGTACCCTGTACGAATCAATGGCCAGCACCACAGCTGTTTACATTTAACCGCTAATAGTAGCGGTTACATGTGAATAGGGCTTCTGAGCCGGGATGCAGACAGTTTGGATCCGGGGCTGGCGGTTCTGGCCAAACACAAACTGGGCACAGCTAATTACCAGCACAGAGTCATCCAGATGGCATCCAGATGTGGAGTTGAGCTGCATCTGAACACTGCAGTCTAGCTGCCCATATGAATAAGCCTTAATATCCCTGCCTCGGTTGTGCAGAGATATTGCACGCTCAATTTCTGCCGGAGGTCATTTAACCTCCTAGCATGTTTGTGGATAGCTCAAATGCCAAGAAGAAAAACACAGTGTGTGTGTGTGTGGGGGGGGGGGGGATATTTTGGGGTCACTGGTATTTCCCACTTTCATGTGTTATTATAATATCATGTGGTGGTGGTGGTGGTGGGACAGACTTTACACCCTTCCTCACCCAGGCAGACAACACTGAGCCATGCATCCACACAACACCATACATCATTATTCATCACAGGCCTGAGTGGTAGACAAGGTTACAGCGATGATGTAATGGTCAGAGTAGAGTAACCCTACATCTGGGGCATTGTTAATAAATCAAGATGCATAGGTAGGGGAAAGAGGGGGACACAGGGTTGGGGGCCAGGGCCAAGGTCCTTGCTTGTAACTTGCACTGAGGCCCTGTGAGACTACACTACTGTATAATAAAGCCACCAAATGTCATGCTGTTGCCTTCTTTTGCTTAAAATGGCAGCTGGCAAAGAGTGACAGACTACAGTACACAGAAAATCTGCAAACATGTAAAATATCTCCTTTACTAATGAATGTTATAATTAGTCCTTTCATGTAATGTAGCTTTGTTTAAGGGGTACTTAAAATGAGTTCAGTTGTGAAGGAGTTAAAACAATCTCTCTCAATATGCTGAAAGTAAACCATACAAATCAAAGGCTTTTTTTATCTGCCCTCAATATTCATTTTTCCACATTCCTCCCTCTCCGTGGATGTGATACACTACGCACAACTGTTATGTAATATCTCTCACAAGCAGCCCAGACAAAGAGATTAAGTCAGCAAGAAACATGATGTCAACTGATCCTCCTCTCACTCATTCAGATAAAAAAAACACACACACAAGCAGACCATAAAAATACCAAATGGGATTAAGAGCGGCTGCATTAGAATGGCACAGAGAATGGATATTAACCGAGCAATGGGAGAGCTGCAGGATTTGAAACACTACTAATTTCACTCGGCAGGGTGCATAATCTATGTGAATGGATGGAGAATTACTACAACCCATACTCTAATAAGAGCTGTTTAGAAAAATCATTCCTCAGTCACTTCCTAACGCTACATTAATGTGATCGTAGGCCTGAAATGACACTTTCATGACAATGTAGCACCCTGGGTAGTAATATTATTACATTTTATAGGGAACTGTGATTTATGTGTCTATATGGCTGTCTACTACACAGAGAATACCATACGTAGCTGCCAATGTTCTGTGATGGGAAAGAGACACCTTTTAGCACAGTGGATGTAGGCATAGGATCTACCCGTGCTACGCTTCCAACTATACAGACCATGAAGGACAAATACACAAAAATTACCAGTTATACCTATAATAGATTTTTTTCACCTCCTCTGGGTTTTCCAATAACAAATGGAAACATTTAGAGGTTGGATGATAGATTCTGTACAGGATGACACTTTTCAACACACACAGGGACCATGGGGAACAAAAGTAGCCACCCTCCAGAAGGAAGGACAATGTCAGCACCAATTCAGAGATGATTTGAGGATCTACAGCCGAGTTATACACAAATAAGATACATTTTGTTAGTGTCACTTTATGGAGTGGGTTCTCATTTTTCTTTTCTGTTCTTTTCTGTTTCTTAAAATTGCTACAAGTACAGAAAAATACCTGTTTACCCAAAAATCTACTGATTCCTGTAGTAGCATGACAGTGCTTCCTCTGCTTCTCTGAAAACCCAGGTAGTCCAGTATTCTTCTGCTGGACCACAAAGGCATTTTATTCTCTCCTTATCTCCATAACATGAGGGGGGGCAATGAAGTCAAGTAGAGGTGAACTGAGGCAGGACTGACAACGCTGCTTGGGATTTTATTGCAACAGAGGCAACTGTGTTGTCAACTCAAAACAGGAAGGTATAGGAGCTCACTGGATTTCTGGCAGATCAACAGGTATTTTCGTACATTCAGCACTTTCAAAGAGACAAAACATGGGAATGTGCGTGTATTGGAGAGATGTACTGAACAGGTTCCTTTTTTACTTTTCCCAGATATACACTTTAAAGGATAATGACTAGCAGGCACAGGAGGAAAGCAAAAACTTTATGGTGGTGCTTCTCCAAGAAATGGTTTCCAAGGCACCTTTAAAGGTTTAAAACATAGCATTTTGGTTTAATATTAAGCATCCTAAAAACGATTTCTACATTATCCTAAAAGAATTCTAAATTACCCGAACAATACAGACGCAAAGCCACATAATCTTAGACTTCATAAAATATAATTGCAACCAAATTACCTAATGAAGCACACGCTGACTCCCATATTATAAAACCCAGTGTAAACACAGAGAACTGGCACTTGGCATTTGTTAATAGTTCATGAAAAATAAAAAATGAGAGCTTGACTGACATATACAATGGAAAATTCCATTTTCACAGACATTTTACGCAGCATATTGCACCCCAAGTCTTAACACGTAAGAAGTCAAAGAAAGGAAGCCTAATAAAATCATAGCTGTGCCAATGAGCATACCATTTATGACATAAAGCAGTCATACTATTAAAGTCTCTTTAATGGACCTTGACTACAGTGTTAATGTTAAGCTATGCTAGCAGCTGTGCCGGCATAGACAATTTAAAAATAAAAGTAGGGCTGAAATAATTTTCCTTTCCTGGACATACTGCTGGTCCCTGGCTCCCTCTAGTTCTGGCCACAGGAATAAAAAGCCTAGGCATTTGGTCACATGATTAATATTAAAGGCCAGGATCAGCACTCAGCTTGGCTCCGGTTCAGCAGAGATCATGTGACCAAATGCTTGGGCTTTTGGAAATGTAAGCAGGTAGTAAGGATTTAGATTATTGAAAGGCAATCTCCATTGCCGAACTCCTCTGTGGTGAAGAGATAATGTTGCTGAAGTTCTATTACATTCAACACTTCTGAGATTGTCCCATGTTGGTGTCCCCCATGGTGCTTTCTGTGGTTTATTCCAATGTCCCCAATTTCCCTTCAGCACACAGAGGTCAGAGGAAGTAATTACCGACCACAAAAGGAGACACCCGTACCTTACACTCCCAGAAGTGTCCAATGCAGATCTTGCAGTAACACAAAAGAGTTTTCAATGTTAAAACTTTCTTGATGCAAAACAGTGTGAACCTCTTTAAAACAATTGGTTTTCTTGAGTCGCTTAGCATGCTCACTGGAAACAAAGCACAATTGTGCCTATTAATGCAAATGGCCAGCATCATTCCTCATTATGTTTCTAAGAATAATGACATCCTCTGTAGTTGGATGGCAGAAGCCCAGAACTGAGCAATTATGCAGGACAGGGAACGTTACATTCACTGGACCGGACTTTTGCCAACTTTAGTGCCCATAACAACTGATCTCCCCATAAGGTTATAAAGACATACAGTATATAAAAGAAAAAAAATCTCAAAAGAAGAGAGTTCCTGAAACAGCATGCCATCTATCTTGTGGTCTCCACCATAAGGATGACATGAACACCAGTCCATATCTTCTAGTCATTGACTCACATTCTAAAGATTTCTGAACCCTTTGTGTCATTACCTTCACCTTTAACTGCTTGGGCAAGTTATGAGGAAGGTAGTGGGGCTTAGCCTACAAATTGGAGAAATCAGGACTCTCAAAACAAAGAGAAACTCAATCAGAGAGGAGCTCCGAGAAGGGTTTCTTGGCTAATAAAGTGATAACAGGCATACTGTGGCAACTGCTCAGCATAGGAGAACTATAATGGGTTTGCTAGTTCATTATAATTGGTAGACCACAAGGGGTTACCCACTAGCCTCTTACTCCACTTAGGAATGTCAACAGTAAGGCCTCCCCAGCTCTCTTCCTTGGCGTCTCACTCCTTATACTACAACAGGGAAGTTGTCATTGTTCCTCCGGCATTCTCCATAAAATGAAATAAACTAAAAACTCAGGTAATGTAGTCTTCACAGCAGGCATACAGACCTGGGAACATAAGTGCAGCGACCTTACCCATACCTCCCAACTTTCTATGATGAGAAAGAGGGACACCTTTAAGCACAAAGTAAAAAATGTAATGTAAAAAAAACCCTGCCACCCTTCCCTAATACATCAACCATGAAGAATTAATATGCAATAAATGATTAGTTAGAACGATAATTGCTTTTTATTTGTCTCCACTTACCCTATATACTGACATTTAAAAAAACAAAAACAAATGCAATCATTCAAAGTCAAACTTCAGTCAGCTGTTGTGGAACTACAGATCCCACAGTCATAGGCATGACGTCCAGAGGCAGAAGCATGGTGGGATTTGTAGTTTTACAACAGCTGGGAAGTTGAAGTTTGGCTACCCCTAATGTAGAGGTTGGGTGATGGGTTTAGTATACTGTAACACATTTGATGTTTAAATAATACATTTTTATCAAGGTCTATGCATCAGACCAACTGAGAAGGAACGAGGGACCAAGGAATTTGATTTTTACTTTCCAAATTTTTATTATAGAAAGTTTTGAGAATTACAAAACACAAATGAAGATCAGAACAGTTCCCCCATAGGGGGGAAATATGCAAAGGTCTTGCAGTAGTCCAACAGCAATATAATGGGAGTAAAAGCAATGTTGCGAAAGACAATTCCTGAGTGAAAGATAATAATCAACAATCTTACACAAACCAGGTATTGTTGCAAATGTGGTTCGAGTATATAAAAAAAAAATGACAAAAAATTCCCATAAGGATATAATCAAAAATCACTCACCGACCCTGCAGGGAATTGAAGGGAAAGAGAGAAAAAAAGAGAAGGGGAAATAACAGGAGGAAAAAAGAGAGAGAGAAAGAGAGAGAGAGAGAGAGAGAGAGAGAGAGAGAGAGAGAGAGAGAGAGAAGAACATAGTTACAGGCTCCGCATCCCAGCCCACGACCACGGCCATCTTCCCCGGCTCTGACACGTGGATGTGGTTTTGCACAGACCCATGCACACTTGCTGTGAAGCTTTTTTGTGTGCTTTTTAGCACATACAGTTCTGTACAGTATTATTCAATCCAGCATGGCTCCAAAGAAAGTGCAGAGCAAGCATGGTGGTAAAAAGAAAGTACAGAGCTAGCATGGTGGTACAAGGAAAGTGCAGAGCAAGCATGGTGGTACAAGGAAAGTGCAGAGCAAGCATGGTGGTACAAGGAAAGTGCAGAGCAGTAATGAATTTACATGCATTACATTTACATGGTTCAGAAAGGATTAACCTTATTTACATTGAACCTTATGGGAAAATTTGATTCTGTTCACAACTAAAATCGGTTCGCAACCACGTTCATAGGAGTCAGAACGGATTAACCTTATTTACATGGACCTTATGGGGAAATTTGATTCGGTTCGTGACCAATTTGGTTCGTGACCAGAATCGTCGAACGAATTAAGTTTGTGAAGCGTGGTACCACTGTATTATGGGTCCCTTGGGACCTTGATACCTTAAAAAGCAAGGCAAAAAGTTTATTCCAAAAGGGTCGTAATTTAGGGCAGTGCCACCAAAAGGAATTAGATTTTAATATAGACACTCCTTCCAAATGAGGGGCAGTTGGGACTTATGCTTACCACAGGAGTCCCGGAGTCACAAAGAGGGGAGTTTATCAATACTGGAGCAGACAGAACCTGGAGCAGTTGCCTATGGCAACCAATCAGCATCCCCTTTCATTTTCAAACCTTAACTGAACAAACTGAAGAGAGAAGCTGATTGGTTGCCACAGGCAACTGCTCCAGATTCTTCTGCTCCAGTTTTGATCAATTCCCCCCATAGCGTCTTTTAACTTTATAATATCCTTTAAAAGGTAAAATACCAGCTTTGGGTGGCCTGACCCTTTAAACTGCAGATGTAGTAGACGGATCATATGGGAATAAATATGCAGCGCAAATGTAATTCTTGGCTCGCCTATCAGAAGAGGATAGAGGATATGACTGATTTATATGCATTAGTAAGCACTAGAACTGATAACATTAACAAATGTTTGTAATCAAACACATGATTGAGACATTTAAGGGATTTTATAAAACACTTGGCAGCTCCTTCAGTGGCATTACTGTAAATAATTTAATGACCCGCTCCCTCTTACAACAGCTAGAGTAGGCTGATAACTGCATTCTGCTAGCATCTGCCACTAGGAAGAAGAGGGGGGGGAAGTAAAAGGGGGGCACACAGCTTCTGCAATGTCATTAACATCCCGAAATTTGGGGCCTTCTGCTTGCATGACAGGACAAGCAGTCATTTAGCACGTTATTAACTTAGATCGTTCTGGTCCTTGGTGTGCTATCTATCTGGATGTGTTGTCAGCTGCTGGTTACACACGGATGCGGCACAGACCAAAACATTGTCATCCCAGATGGTCCCTCTAAGTCAAAACAGGTTCTCTAGGGGTGGCAGATAAAAATCTGATTTGATATTCGAGCAATCTGCCTTGAACACAACTGCTCCGTGCCCAATTGACCATATTCTACAGGGATTATTACCAGGCAGACATACTGTACGGTATGCAATGGAAACTGTTTTGAATACCGGCTCACTTTTCCAAAATGAGAAGTGGGATTTGTTAACCATATGTCTTCTTAAATCTGACCTCAGGACAAATATAGAAGTGAAAAGAATATGCAGATATTTATCCATTAATAATCATAAACTGTATTGTTAAATATAACTATTGGAAGTACCAACGTTTGTCTTGATATTACCTCCTGTTAACTCCCTCCTAAGAAGAACTCAGACTTGGAAAGTATAGTGCCAGCCCAAGGAGCTGATTAAGCTGTGCTATATGTGCTGACAGGGAAAATGTTAATAGATAGGGTAGAGTGAGCAGAGGGGTGACCTTATCAGCTTGCTGCTGCTCCTTTTCTATCCAGACATGGGCTGGAGGCAGAAGGGTGACCATGCTATACTGCTTGACAGGATCAGACAAAAGTGAGGTCACCAACCTGACAGGACTATATACATTTCAGGATTTTTGGCTGCATAACATGAACCTTTACTGAGCTATATAAAGGTGCACATTTTGCATTTGAA
>NW_017306393.1:1072553-1082150 GCF_000935625.1 Nanorana parkeri
CCATGCTGAACTCAAAGTTATGTCATCCAGCTCTGCAAGTCTTAAATAACCAAACCAGAGTGATAATAAAATCTTTATCCTGACTTTATTTCTGCCATGCTGAATATGAGGCTTCCCGTGGAAAATAACACCAGCTGACTTCACACAATGGCTTTTCAGACGAGAAGACAAGAAATATGACAACCCTGCAGAATGGGATACTTTTAACTTTGTGACTGTGCCAGGAACGAAAACTTTTTACCTATCAGTTGGCAAGAAAATACAAAGTGGAAAAACAAACTGCTTTCAGCCAGAGCAATAATTCCAAACTGTAAGGGGCAAACAACTTTATTGAAAGGGTAAGTGCACTTTTGGATTAATAAGGCTCCGTATGTAACCCCACCCCCTTACTCCTCTGCAAAGTCAGTAAAAGTCATAGGTCAGATGCAGACTTTCTGGCTAAACCCTGCGTGGCCAGCCATGGCTGGAGAGAAATGTTTCTCTTGAAAATTGTTGTCTTTCATATTGCTAATGATACATTGGTGCTGGCAATAGAGGATAATGGACTGCTCACCTTCCTCCCCGTACTTGTAGTTATGCACCTACTCCTGGGGTGATCAGAGAGAGAGGTAACTGAACAGCAGACAGGCATTTACCTTTTGGCGAACGCTCCTTCCCCACCCCTGGTACAGGTAATGCGCTGACCAATGAGAAGTGCTTCTGACCATGCTGACCAATGAGAAGGGCTTCTTGCTAAATCCGCAGCTCAGGGCTAAGCTACAGGGCAGTACGGAGTGCATCCGTACTGGTGGAGGAGAAGGAGCGTTCGCCGAAAAGGTAAATATAATGGGGAGATCAGGCTCTATTGCCGGGGTAGGCAACCTCAGCACTCCAGCTGTTGTGGAACTACAAGTCCCATGAGGCATTGCAAGACCTTGACAGCCACAGGCATGACTCCAAGAGGCACAGGCATGATGGAGTTTGTAGTTTCGCCACAGCAAGAGTGTCGAGATTGCCTACCCCTACTCTACTGCCTTGCATACTGCTTGTAATATAGCACTGGGAACTAGGTGTGTCTGTGACTATGCTGTAGTGCTTAGCTGCAGTAAAGAAAAATGAGGGCAGGGGTGTCTGAATCACAAGACCGACTGGACAGAGTTACAAATCTTCTGGCAGCTTAGAACCCAAATATTTGTATTTCGGCGTATATTGGCATTTGCCGGGATTATAGTTTTAATAAGAACGTACACAGCATTTGCACATGCCAACAACTTGGTTCAAGGTGGGTTTACCGTTCTTGCGGTTTCACTCTACAACAGTGACAGCCGCTTGCCTTAATACTGCGGTTTATAACAGATTAAATCCTGTTAGCACTTACTGAAAAAGATTGCTCATAGTTGTGTAATCGTTTAGCTAGTTCAGGACTGAGTAACAACCCTCAGAGTGATTACTGAAGTCTGATCCTTTCATAATGTGCAAGTTTTCACTGAATCCTCCAGGATGTGACACCTTATGATCAATCACATGAGCCACTGCACGGAGCAGTTAAAGGGGAATAGTCATCTTATGTCTCTTAGATATGTTGTGATAGAGATCAGCTTCATGTAATTAGGCATATTGGTGTATTAGAATATTAAATACTTTGTCTCTGTATAGTTTGGTATTATGGGGCAGCCATGTTTGCCAAAAGCCTTGCCGATTCTCTTTTCTCCCTGCTAGTCTGGAGGTGGCCATACACCGAGCAAATTTTGGCCGGTCCTTGGTGAACTGGCAGAAATTTTCTTTGTAGGTGATCCTGTCAGCAGCTTCCCATCTGACATCATTTAATCTGAAAAATCCTGGCTAAACAGTGACTACAGCCAATCAGTTATGGTCACTGTTCAGGTATTTTGGCAGCGCAGATGCCATCAGGAAGAATACAATAGCTGCAGTTGAAGATTTGTCCACTGTTTAGCATGGATGGAGGAATGTTCAATTATTTTGTTTAGCCTGCAGTCTGAATGAAAACATCTACTAGAGTATGGCCAGGTTAAGGCCTACGTCACACTGTCACAACTCGCCTCGTTCATCCGGGCAGTGAGGAAGAGATGCTGAACAAAAAGGTGAGTATTTTTCTGCCCTCTATAGAGATTCTATAGCAGTCCGCTGTTAAAAAAAATCACTTTCCAGTTCATTCTGCAATCATGGCAAAAGTACTAAGGTGGGATTTACCAGGATTCTCATTACACACTTACAAATCGGTGATGGGGCACTATGCCTCCCACTGACACTGATGATGGGGCACTCTTCCTCCTGCTGACAGCAACAATGGAGCACTATGCCTCCCTCTAAAATAAACAATGGGGCACTATGCCTCCCTCTAAAATAAACAATGGGGCACTATGCCTCCCTCTAAAATAAACAATGGGGCACTATGCCTCCCTCTAAAATAAACAATGGGCCACTATGCCTCCCTCTAAAATAAACAATGGGCCACTATGCCTCCCTCTAAAATAAACAATGGGGCACTATGCCTCCCTCTAAAATAAACAATGGGGCACTATGCCTCAAACACACGCACAAAAGATGGAGCACTATGCCTCCCATTGAAACCAATGACACCAATGATGGGGCACTATTCTACCTACTGACACCATTGCTGGGGCACTATTCATCCCACTGAAACCAACATTGGAGCACTATGCCTTCCATTGAATCCAATGATGGAACACTCTTTCTCTAACTAACACCAATGATGGGGCACTATTCTACCTACTGACACCATTGCTGGGGCACTATTCTTCCCACTGACACCCAACAATGGAGCACTATGCCTCCCATTGAAACCAATGATGGGACACTCTTTCTCTTATTAACCCCAATGATGGGGCACTATTCTTCCCGCTGACAGCAATGATGGGGCACTATTAATCCCACTGACAGCAATGATGGGGCACTATTCTTCCCGCTGACAGCAATGATGGGGCACTATTAATCCCACTGACAGCAATGATGGGGCACTATTCTTCCCGCTGACATATATGATGGGGCACTATTCATCCCACTGACAGCAATGATGGGGCACTATTCTTCCCGCTGACAGCAATGATGGGGCACTATTCTTCCCGCTGACAGCAATGATGGGGCACTATTCATCCCACTGATAACAACGTAGTGGCACTAATCCTCCCACTGACATCATTGATAGGGCACTATTTATTCCACTGATAACAATGGGGCAATATTCCTTTTACTGACAACAAAGATGGGGCATTATTTCTTCCACTGACACCAACAATGGAACCAAGGTTTCTGAAGAAAGAACTGCTTCACTAGATTAAAGAAATTAGATCTCCTCTACTACAATTCTAGTGCAGAATGAAACTAAGAATCCGATTGCTTCTATGGGGGCTAACTCTATCAGGACATAGTTTCTGCTTAAACCATAAGGCCTGCTGTACAGAACAATAAAAACAGTATTCAGCAGAGATTTACTGCCCTGAACTACAACAATAAAGTTTGCGAAGAAAAAAAAGTGGACAATGTTAACTAAAGCTTTCTGAATAGCTGGCCAGTGTCTGTGACTTTCCAACACAAGATGTGTATTCTCAGAATCCAGATGTTAATGCTATGTCTTCCATTTAAAATAAAAGATCTGAGAGAGCTACAGATATATGTAATCCGATAGATGAGATCCTGGAAAACACAGTGGATGTGTAATATTAAAAAAAAGACTACGCAATATGTCAGAACAGGCCATCTTGCGTTTTTACAGTTCTAATCGTTATCGCAACTGCAAATGTCAGCACAGACTTAATAGACTTGCAGCCAATAATCAATCTGCTGCTTTTCACGAAAGGGTAATAAAACAAACTTTCCTTCAAAATGACTATAACATATGGAAACATACCGGCGTCATTGGTATAATGGCTGAAGGAGTAGCAGTGACACAGATCGAGTAATAATGCAAAAGCTAACAACTTTCACTTTACTGCCATTGGCTTGCTAGAGGTAAACTAATTTAAAAAACATTGCAATTGGTTTCTAGAGGTAGACAGATCTTGTAATGCACTAGTGATCCATTAACACATCTAACATTGCTTGTGTGATTCACCCTGAACGCCACACTCCATATGTTTTTGAATTTTAAAGCAGTAATTGTTTCGTCATAATGATTCCAGCATGACGGATGGTCTCAATACACCAACGAGCCTTGGGCTGTGGGCTACAAATTCCATCTTGTACCACCATTTACTAGGAACAGAGGATTTATTGTACTGAGTTGTGTTTGATCACTTTTTCCACAACCGAGAGTCTAAAAAATGACTTCAGCTTACCCTGATAATAAAGATCATGGATGATGACATGCTTCGTCTTCCAGCAGCCATATTGTAGCACAGAGCAAAGCACATCAAGACACAATTAGGCAGAAAGCTGGAGTTTTGCAAGTGATTTATAAACAAAATGGACATGCTGACATACAACAAGGGTGGCCACTGATCTACAACTTCTACCCTCAATGACTTGCACATCCGCCTTTCATATCCAGCTGACAGATGGACTTTGCACATGTGTAGCAAAAGCTTTGTGTTGTCAAGGATTGGAATGATCCATTACCACACAACTACATGGAAGATGACATTCTAGAATCTGTTGCATATTTTGTTCTCATAAGGTCATATATCAGTGGAAGGGTATGTTTTATTCTCTCTGCACTTCTCCTTTAAGTTGTCTTTTGCAGGGCGAATGTAACATGCCTCAATAGCCTAAACACATTCAACCGACAAGAAAATAGACTAGGAACATTAGATCAGAAGATAAAATAGCCTATAACAGTAGCCCAAGAACATTCAACTATGGCCTCAGAGTGTTGGGCCAGAAAATGTCTTTATGTGACACTATCCATAAAAGAAGTCACCAGCACTCGATGATGTGTGCAAGAAGTAAAGCACTTTTTATTAAATCGTCACATGCGTCATACAGCCAACGTTTCATGGCCACGCAGGGTCCCTTCTTCTGGGCGACATAGTGACTATGTCGCCCAGACGCATGTAACGATTTAATGAAAAGTGCTTTACTTCTTGCACACATCATCGAGTGCTGGTGACTTCTATTATGGACTGTATCTGACACGGCGCCATCCGTGTAGTCACTTCAAGCACCAACCGTTCATCCAAGGTCTGTACGCTATATGGAGTGCAGGTGATTTCATACTATTTAATGTGACACTAAACTCAGGAATTAAACCTTAAAAATGCATTAAAGTGCCTTAACTATTAACAAAAATGTATCTTATTTGTGTATCACTCGGCTGTAGATCCTCAAATCATCTCTGAATTGGTGCTGACACTGTCCTTCCTTCTGGAGGGGAGCTACTTTTGTTACGCGTGGCCCCTGCATGTGTGTTTTAAAGTAGTCACCACTCCGAGCTTTCTCCCGTGATGGACTACAATCTCATGTTTAGTTTAATCATTTGTACTGAGATTGTAGTCCATCACGGGAGAAAGCTCGGAGTGGTGACTACTTTAAAACACACATGCAGGGGCCACGCGTAACAAAAGTAGCTCCCCTCCAGAAGGAAGGACAGTGTCAGCACCAATTCAGAGATGATTTGAGGATCTACAGCCGAGTGATACACAAATAAGATACATTTTTGTTACTAGTTAAGCTACTTTAATGTATTTTTAAGGTTTTACTCCTTTGTTTAGTGTCACTTTAAAGGAGAACTATGGGGGTTAGGGCTTTTCCCCATAGTTCTCCTTAGGGTAACAGGAGGACACAAACTAGCGTCCTCTCGTTACCCTAAGCTCAGTATACCGCGAGCTACAGCTTGTGGTATACTGAACGCCGCAGCTGAAGCGGATCCCGACAATTATGTCTGGATCCGCCCAGCTGCTTGAGTGACTGCTGGCTCTGCCTATCTAGAGGCAGAGCCAGCTGTACCTACCCGCCCCTCCCCTGTCACGGCAGAGAGCCGTGACAAGATCGAGAAGTGAGCGAACGCCGGTATTTGTTTGCTCACTTCCCGATCTACTGAGTCGACCTGTGACAGTCTCATTGTCACAGGTAGGCTAGAACTATGAGGTGAATCACCTCATAGTACTCCTTTAAGCACAGCTACAATGATTCCTGGACAGTATTCACCATTCAGTGATATCATTTGTTGCCTGCAGCTGCTTTTATATATCTGGTAGTCGTGGAATAGTCCTGCGTGATCCACATAACAGTGTGTCGGAAGTTCTTCCACAGATGGGTGGAAGAGCAAGCTATATAAAGTGATTTATTTTTCCTACAGAATATTTACAAGGCAAAGGTTGTCACTGACATTCTCCCATCTGCTGATATTTCCACAAAGCCCAGGCTGACACAGGAAACCCCCGAAGACGGCCCAATACTCCCAGATAGACTTTATTGTGAAATATATCTGTTTTTTTCTCTAGAGCCCCCAAGAACAATGAAGTAAACTGGGAAAGGCGTGACACTTTTCACTCCTTGCTGGCTGCCTGCCCTGTTGACACTCTGCCTGTGATTCGCATTATTGCAAAACGCGCAGAGTGATTGGATCATGATGTCAGGCTTTAACATGCTCGGCTGGAGACATGACTGCAGAGTGGGACACGCTGAGGAAGAGTCAGGGAGGCTTGTGCAACAAATTAGGGTGGGCCTCTTCCGGGACAGCAGGGCAAACGCAAATATTGAGGACTGAGAGCTTAGTCATTGTTGGAAAATGTCCTATAGACATTTAAAGCTTTTGAATGAGCAATGGGTTCAATATATTTCCATTCACATAATTCAAAGAACAGTACAAATTATAATCTGTATGCAGACTTTTTCATGCAATTAATGCAACCATAGCATTGTGTTAATCGCATGATACAATTAACCCTAGGTGCGTTGTGCAATAGCGTGTGCGTTAATTGCATGGTATGGTTTGTTTAATGCAATGCTAAGGTGTGAATGTTGAGCTCCAGGGAAAAGCTGAATACATTCATTTAAAGCCATTTCGCCTGCATAGCATATGTATTTCTGTCCATCCACTTCTCAGATTTGAACATCGGCATGGGGACAAGGTGCTCTCCCAGGGGGACCGTAGCTCATGAATCAAGCAGCGTTTTGCAGCAAGGGCAGCAGATAATGTATGTACACTGTTCTTGACTGAGTATCTTTATAATAGTGACAGGTTCGCTTTCATGTCACAACATGATTTGCAGCAGGGGACTTTACATGAAACATAATTCAGTTAACGTTTTTATATTGTTCGCTATCTTTACTAAGATGAGTGTCAATGTAGATTTTGCTGTTAGATGTCATTTTTCATGCAAGGTCTGCCAGCATTTTTATTAGCATGGATACATAGGACACACACTGCAGATCAGATGAATGTTCACTCCTGAGATGGATGGCATAAGAGAGGAAGGATGTTATGTGACTAGTCAGTACAAATAAAAATAACATTATCATTAGAAATGAAACCATTTACGCTGTAAATCACGGAACCGATACCAGCGCTTCCTCTGTGGTTATATTTACTATTTGAAGGATTCACAACTTCTAGAATCTTCTCACATATGTGAAGCACCAAGTGCTATACTGTAGATTTATATTATTATTCATCAGAAAAGTGGGTAAACAGACACTTCCAGAAGTGTCAATTATTATTATACACGATTTATATAGCGCTAACAGTTGCGCAGCGCTTTACAATATAAGGAAGACATTACAATTACAATACAATTCATGACAAGATGGTAAGGAGGGCCCCTAAACTCTCACTGGTTCCTCCTGCTGACCTACATCAATTGCAAAAGACGGTAGACATGTGCGATTCGTTTAGTTCCGAATCAAAATTAGGACAAATTTTCGGAAATTTGAACATTCGGACACATCCGAATTTCTGAATCCCGATGCATCCGAATGCATCCGAATCCGAATTTCAGATCCTGTCCGAATTTCAAAAACTAAACTGAATAGGACATGTGACTTTTCTGGCCAATCAGATGTTGTTTTCGGTTTAATGCATCCAAATGGGTCTGAACACAAATACTAAAGCTGAGGCTTCGAGATCCGAATGGCATTCAGGATCCGAATTTCTGAATTGTATTTGGGAGCTCCAGAATGCCTCAGCTTTAGTAATATATGTATACGGCTACCAGACCTGAATATCATTGGGGAGTTTCCAAATGCAATTCAGAAATTCGGATCCCGAATGCTATTGGGGTCTAGGAGCTTCAGCTTTAGTATTAATATCTGTATATACTGTAGTTTTCTTTGGTATTCGCAACGAATATTCATAAACTCATCCAAAACTAACGGAAATTCGGATTTCATCCCAATCGAAACCCAAACCGGATTGAATTTTGGATCCGAATCCCGAAATAACCGAACCAAATTTTTCTGCAGCTTACATGTCTAAAAGACAGTAATGACATGGAGTTCAACAGAAGGAACCATTGAGAGCTACGTGGACCCCAGGAGATTGACACTCCTGGAAGTGTTGGTTTCCATGCAGACTTCAGAGACCATTCCTCACAAATGGAGAGTTTTTTGATTGGCCAGAAAGCCGGCTCCATGCTTCTTCTTCACCTGGGGACGAGGGAGCATGGAGCCAGCTTACCAGCTAATCAGGAGGCTGTGCGGCAGTATTCGTTATCAGCGAATACCGAAAAAAAATATTGGTATCGGTGCATCCCTAACAGGTAGTGTTTATTTAGCATGATCACAATGTAAAGGAGACACCACTGAAACAATAATATATACATGGCTGGATGCCAGACCTCTAATGTCTGCTTTGCTTTAGCTGCAAACAGAAGAGGACATAGTGGAGACATTTGTTATAATTACGAAAATAAAAATATTAACAATGAATCTATATATTGCACTTATTCCTTGAAATGTGCTAGAAGATGGAATAACACTTAAAGAAATGCCACGGTGGTGCATCATTTCGGAGAAATGAAACGAAGAAGCGGAAGTGAGAGTTCTGCTCGAAAACCTTTAAAAAGGAAGTCCTTGGGATTTGAGGAAGACTTTGGAGAATATCTCAGTGTAACATTTCACCACGTTGCTTCACAACTCAGGCATTAAAAATAATTACAATCCTCCGGGGGCAAAGAGGGGGAAAAAAAATCTAATTCCTGATAACACAAGTGATCAAAGGTTTTGTAACCTATGCATTATTCTGTATCACAATGCAGATACCGCAGCTCTGAACAGAATCTCTAATGACTGCCAATTAGATGCTATTAATGCTAAAAGTTTTTTTGTTTTCCATAAAGCAGTGGTTCTCAACTCATGGGTCGCGACCCAAAAGTGGGTCGCGAGCCCTTCTGCAGTGGGTCGCGGCGCCATCACGGCAATCACGGGTCGCCATCACGGCAGCATCACGGGTCGCCATCACGGCAGCATCACGGGTTGCGGCGCAATCACGGCAGGCTTGTATGAATGGATAGAAAGCCTGCCGTGATTGGCTCAGCGCTGAGCCAATTACGGAAGGCTTTCTATTCATTCATACAGGCTTTGTATTAATGAATTGGCTCAGCACTGATTGGCTCAGCACTGAGTCAATCACGGCAGGCTTGTATTAATGAATAGAAAGCCTGTGGTGATTGGCTCAGCGCTGAGCCAATCACGGCAGGCTTT
>NW_017306393.1:1082325-1115997 GCF_000935625.1 Nanorana parkeri
GGTCTGTTGGAGGGGGCTTTAGAAGGGCTGTGCTGCAAGTTTTCTACTTGCAGCGCAGCCCTGCTAATGCCTCCCCAGCTTCTGCACTGACAGGAGACATTGTGACAGGGGACACTGATTGACATTTTACACCACCACGGTTTTTGAGGTCCCCTGCTCTTTTGGGGGACCTGAGAACATGGCAATATGGATGGAGCTCTGTCACAGCACTGCAGCCCCCACTGGACCTCAGGCTGAGGATCCACCACAGTTCTCAATATGATAGGGAGACTGGGTGGATCTTAAAAAAAGGAAATCAAATGTATTTTATTGTGAAGTGTGTATGTGTGTGTGAGAGATTGTGTCTGTGGTTGTGTGTGTCTGACAGTATTTTTGAGGGTCCGTTCACACTAGTACAGAGCGTTAATTGCACAGTCCATTGCGATTACTGCATTGTACCACGCAAAAATCGCACCTACCGCAAATTCTGGTGTGGGAGTTGTGTTGCATTGCCATTCATTTGAACGGCACCCCGAACGCATCTCCTGTACACAGTTTGATTGCCCGCATCGGAACGTGCGGTACCTCAATGCCGTGCGTTCCAATGCGGTGCGACTTGGGTCGCGACTTCATGACCAAGGACAAATGTGGGTCCTGAGGTTACACAGGTTGAGAACCACTGCCATAAAGGATTGTTTCTACTTCACCCATTCACTATTTAAACTCTCAATAGTTAAAAGTGGTACTCCAACCCAACCTCCTCTTAAAGGGTATCTATGGTCAAAAACTAAACATAAATATGTATTTCTATAGTGAATTTGCATAAGTTCTATCTAACCATATTGATCGAGAAATTTGTACATTTACTTATAAAAGATGCCCATAGGATGTACCATTTCACTCAGCCTGTCAATATGCACTTCCTTGCGTCACCATGCTCACAAAGCCTGCCTCATACAGCTCAACGTCTAAACAATGTAACATTGTCATTGCTTGCTAGAGGCAATGCATGATGGGATATGTAGTCTATAGAAATCAAGATTGCATCACATCAAGCAACAGGAAAAGAGATGCACACTGTGAATCCAGGAAGTTGATGAAAGCGACGGGCAGATGGAAGGCAGCACATTTTTTCAAGCAAGCTTTAATCGTATTATCAAAAACAACTTTAGTATGTATTCCTATTACAATGCTGATGTTATATCAGGGGTAGTTTATTCTGTGACTTTAGAACTCCTTTAATTTTGGTTACACTGGGGAAGTATCAGAACCTCTGTCTGCCTTTATTGCAGTATAAGCTCACAGGAAATTTCCCCTCACACTCCACCCTGGTGACAAGCAAAGTACTGATGTGAACTTTAACTTTTTAAGCCTAAGGACAAAATGTCATATATTGCAGCTTACCCGTCTTTAGATGTGGTGACAGCATTTGTTTTTAAAGCTTATCTTCCCTTTACTTTCACTCTGTAATCCTGTCATTAATACCTTTTCTGTCCTCAGGTGACATATAATGTGAAATAATGTGGAATTGTTCAAGAAACTTTTGGACGATTTCTTAAGGGACCGTAATATACAGGGGTACAGGTACTCCTAGAATGAGATCCTAATAGGTTGGACTTGATGGACTAATGTCTTTATTCAACCTCAAATACTATGTAACTATGTGACATGTTCACTTAGGACCTATTTACACCAATTGCGTTGTAGTAATGCATGCTACATGCGCTGGTGCCATGTAATGCCAGTTATTCTGATGTGAAAAGGGGCTTCTTATATTAAAGGGGTTCTAAACCCTCCGGTTTTTTTTGCAAGTTAAAAAAAACTTTTAAAAAACGCTTTAAAAGCTGTCTAAACTTACCACTATCTTCGCCGCGCCCTCACGTCCGAAAATCCGATAATGCTCGGGCGGCAGCAAAGCATCTTGGGGCGGGCGCATGCGCAGTTCGGATTTTCGGCCGGAAGACGAGGAGAGACACAAGGTAAGTCTATGGACGCGTGCACCCGCATGCAGGCACCGTGGGCCGCGCCAGCAAGGACAGGGGAGACCCGCAGCAGCGCTGGAGGGACAGATGAAAAGGACAGGAAAGAAGAGGAAGATCGGATTAAGAGGCATAATTTAAGGTTAGTGCTTTAATTAACATTGGGGGAGGGAAAAAAGTTTTTGACTTTAAAGGAGAACGATGAGGTGAGTGTTTTTCACTCACCTCATAGTTCTAGCCGACCTGTGACAATGAGACTGTCACAGGTCGGCTTAGTAGATCGGGAGGTGAGCGAACACATACTGGCGTTCGCTCACCTCCCTGTTACGGCTCTCTGCCGTGACAGGGGAGGGCTGGATTCCCCCCTCCCCGCTCCGATCCGCCAGCGCTGACTGACGGAATGGATGGGGGAGGGGGCGGGTACAGCTGGCTCTGCCTCTAGATAGGCAGAGCCAGCTGTCAGTCACGCAGCTTGGCGGATCATGGCACAATTGTCGGGATCCGCTTCAGCTGCGGCGTCTTAGTATACCGCAAGCAGCAGCTCGCGGTATACTGCAGCGTCTCAGTATACCGCGAGCTACAGCTCGTGATATACTGAGTCTAGGGTGGCGGGAGGAGGCTAGTTTGTGTCCTCCCGTTACCCTAAGGAGAACTATGGGGAAAAGCCTTAAGCCCATAGTTCTCCTTTAATGTCACTTTAAGGGGAAGTCTTATGTGAAGGAGGGAAGCCTACTTTTTTTGTGTGTGTCTTTGTGTGGGGTCCCCCCTTAAAATCCATACCAGACCCCTATCTCAGATAAGGGTCTGCCATGGAGCTTTGAAGGGACCACATATTTTCTACATTTGAAACTGGGGTGCCTCAAGATTGTAAAGTGTACCGTGACAAAAAGGTTGACACACGCTGATGTAAAGACCCCAAACTGCTAAATTTGAACATAGATTCATGACTTCTTTTACTTGACTCCAGTTAAACCCGGCCGGCTATAAGTGGCAATTATTTCTTGTGTTCTGGGCTGCCTCATTTTATCACTGCACTTTACAGGCCTTTGCTGGACGCAGCCTCTCACTATAGCAAGCTCCATTTGGAGCTTTCACTTCTACAAAGGTTTCCAATTAGCGATTGTGGTGTAGTGGGAAAAAGCTGTTTTCAAGTAATAATAGGAAAGTGGCTTTAATTCACAGCCTCGATGTCACAAGACCTTTGCAGATCAGGTCATAAGTTCACAGGGAGGTTTTCAATGGCTTTTACTTCCTTTGAGCTGCAGTATCACCAGGGATGCTATTTAGCCTAGGGTTCGGGTAATACAGGCAAATGTCTGCGGCACAAAGGGACTTATTACACTAATAGAAATAATATTTTGTATATATTGTAAATATGGTAGAAAACGCTACTTTCCGACATATTATTAAAGAAGTACCCCAGGCATCAAAGTAGTCATTTTCCACAGTCCCCTCCTCTACCCTGGACAATGTATACATTTAATTTTATCCTAACTCTGGTCCTTTTTACCTCTTTCCTGTGGTGTAACAGTGGGCAGGGAGCAACGGCAGAACAGGGGCTACATGTCCCAGAAGTCTGAGCAGTTAAAGTTGCTGTGGGCATGCCTCCTGCGCTGCTTGGCCCAATGGCCAAGACCATTGGCTGCAAAGGCTGCATTATTACGTCACCCCTGTAGTACCGAGAATGACAGGATGGGCATTAAAACAACAGCTGGCCATGATGGGAACTGTAAGGCAGCCAGAAGATCCCACAACGCTATTGCCAGAGGAGAACACACAAAGGAGCCTTGTGTGCAAAACATGGAGTTGTAATGCACAGGAAACAAGGAAGTGGAGCCAGGACCTCCTCTGCAGCAAAGATAGGTAAAAATAATCCAAACTGGAGTCCTGTTTTAAGGAAAATCCATATAATATACCCCTGCAATAGAAGAACTTCTATACTCACCTCTCTGGTGACCCATGTCTTCTACCTTCCTTCTATTCCAGGGCTGCAGCCTTCCTAAAGCTCTTCATAGTTCGACAATTCTGGGATTGCCAGATGACCATGTCCACTGTGGTTCCATTCTCCGACACCTATGGCACCACTGCAGAGCTTCAGAATTGCCAAATGCTGAATAATGTGACAGAGGCTGGAATGGAGGGAAGGTAGAAGACACAGGCTACTGGAGATGAGATTGTAAACGCTCACCTATTGGAAGAACATTTAATCTATTTTTTTCAAAGCCAGATAAAATCAGTTTAAAGTAAATGTAAATCCTAACTGAAGTTCATGTATTTGGCTAAAGTACTGTACTGAAACAACGGACATACTGTTTTATCTTTTATTGCAGCTCAGTATTGCTAATCACATGCATCCTTATTTGCTGCCACTTCTTTTCTACATGCACTCCAGTGTTGGCTCCATGGCATTTCTCAGAATGGGTTTCCTGATGGTGACAATAAAGGACTATGATTGTATAATGTGTGTTATCACAGCCACTTGCAATCTCCACTCACAGAGCATGTGACAATGCAGGAGTACAATTGGGAAACAGGAGTGTTTTCATCCTATAACATAAACTACTTGCACAAGGACCTTCAGTGCAGGATCACCAAGTATTATTTTAAGGAAACCTTTAGATTTAAAGCTGAAAGTTAATCTTCTCATATTTTGCCTTAGTTGGTTCCATCTTCACCCACCCTCATCAACATGGTAATAAAATTATTGAATAAACTGGTGTGAACAGGAAACAGGAAAAGGTCAGACAATACTTAAATATATACAACCTACATGTATGGTCAGGGAAGTATGCCACCTACTTCTCAGTGACCAGATCTATGTAACTGCAGGAGTGGGCCCAGCATCCACCTGATCCAAATCTTTTATAAATAAACCCCTAAGTCCCAGAGGGCACTTGTGCAGCTGCTCAGTCTACAGACATAGTATGTCCTCCACTGCATACGGCAATAAAAACCTTACAGGTTCTATCCATCCACAAGTTATTCCATGCTGTTGAAAAGTTGGAGTTGGGTTTTAAATTAAGAGAAACATGTAGCTATGTCTAATTACTTATTTAGCTGTTGACTGGAGAAGTTTAATTTGTTTTTTTTATACTTTTTATAAAATATATATATGAATTGTTTTACATGTCCAAGAACTGGAAAGTAATTGAAATTGTGTATTCCATGCTATCTGCCTGTGAAGCCTAAAGAGGGTGACGAGATTTTACAGCACCTGCAATTTTTTTAATCTACATGCCATGGTTCCTCCTCCTGTCTGCCCTGTGGACTACTATGCAACATAACCTTATTGGTCAATCCCACATAGAGCCCTGTAATCCTCTACCCTCCCACCCATGAGCTTCTATAGAAGTAACTACCACCGCTAGTCTGATTTTAGGTGTCAGCCCTCATGAGGCAATTAGCTGGAAAATACAGTAACTGAACAGAAAAATTATTATGTGAGTTTTGAAGGAATAAATCGAGATCGAGTGAGCTATTGTGCATTTTTATATACTTGTTTGGAGTTTTCTTTAAATTGGGCATGAATCAAAGCAATGGTTGATTTCTGCTGTTTCATAAAAGAAAACTTGGAGCAGTTTGGTATGTGCTTTCCTTCCAAAAGAAAAACATGTGTGCTTCACATCTGCTGAGGTATACACCTACAGTGAAATAATAACTGTATTCTCTGTGAAATAACTTGGGCCCCTCTGTACTACGGTATAACGTTAAATCCAAGTGTCTCCCTGCAGCTGGCAGATGTAGCTGGGAGCTAGACACAGGGATGGATGAATGCCTCCGCTGCTTCTTTACACAGAATTCTGAGATCACAGCTGATCTTTCAAACTGAACGGCGCATGAACTTCCATCTTGCCGTGCAGACACAGACTGCAGCTAAATATTTCAACATGAGTTCAATTAAGCAGATGAAAAGTGTTTGAAAGCAGCAGGCAGACAGCACCCCTACCCTATACCTGCCATACTGCATTAGAGTTGTGATGCAGACTACCTTACTTGGTATTCTGGGTCAGAGAGCCACTGGATATAGTTTTAAGGAAGCCGGTTTTTTAAAGAACCAGCCAGTTTTAATACATCTCGACTGCAGACACCCTCCTGATAGAAGTACAGTTATGATATACAATTCTAGAGTAGCCAAGAACTTACAGATTGAAAACACATGGCCTATGTAACTGTACTTTATAACTGAAGACTCCTCTCATATCAAAGAAGAATTCTCGCTCACAACATGTTTCAAAGTAGTAAAAAAGCACCAACGCTTCAATTTTGCAATTTATAAGAGACTGTATAGAGACAGTAAATGCATCGCACATTAGTATCCCATTTATTTTTCTCTGCAGTCCTGAAACTGTTCACCTCTCTTGCTGGGCAGAGACCATTCTCAAACCCTAACCCTAAGGACATGTCTATAATGATTGAACGGACACAATGCTATTGCTAGGTGGTCTATTCTGCATTCTGATAATTGATTTCAACTCAGCTATCATACAAGAATGCTTTGAGACAAACAGCCACTTGAAAGAGAAACCGCATATTTGTCCATTAAATACTATGAAAATATTATATTATCGGCAAATTAAAACATGAAAGAATGTACAGCCCAAATAATTTTCTTGTAAACCATAAATAATTGCATGAAGCAGACCAAACATTTAAAAAAAAGTACTCATACATGCTCCAACAATGTAATCAGTACCAAAGCAAATACTTATATCATGAAGCTAAATACTGTATTTAAAAAAAAATGGACTTGCAGGTCAGGAAATGCCCTAGCAGCTTATTGTCTTATAGGTGTATCTTGGGACAAAGATCTCATCAATCACTACAATTAAGTATCTCAGGAAACCATATTTCTCAAAAATCTGCATCCCTGGCTCCTTTAAGTCCAGTTATTTCCAGATGTTTGCACTACTGATATACATGTACAATCCAGCAAAAATGAGGTTACATATTGTCAACAACTCCGAACAAAGTAGCGGAAAGATATTTAAAATTTTTAATGCATATGAATTATAATGGTGCATCTTTGTACAGCTGCCTCTTGAGATCTCTGCCTCAATTTCAAACAATCATACAAATATTATATAAATTTTAAGCACAGTAAATGGTCCAAATTATACAGAAGCCCCTAGCGTATTGTCCAAAGGTTTATATGATAATTTCACACCAGAGCATAGAAACAGGAAGTTCAGGTCACAGCAGTCAACAGTCTTTTTCCTCTGGTGGTAGGCAGATCCTGAATGCTGCAAAGAAAAGAGCCACATGGCGCCACTTTGTACCGCATTCTCCTGAAAGTCCAGGGAGAGCATTTTAACATCCTGGGCCCACAAGAAATGGGTTACACAATGCTGCCCAGAATAGTCCACCATGAATTGTGTTCATTGAGTCATTATAGATCTGAGCTGAGCTACCAATATGTCCTTAGGGTTAGAAGCGATGAATGGAATACTGGCAAGTAGTCCATTTATTGTTTCTATACAGTTTCTTATACGTTATCTGCGGGAACAGTGCCGAAAAAGAGGTGAGTATAGCAGCTGGACGTTTTTATTTTTAACTCATGCTGGGATGTCATTAAACTATTATTGTGCCAGGCTGGACCTGGGCGTCCAGTTACATATTTTTTACAATGTTCTAGGACCAGTTAGGGCCTGTAAAACCAGACAGGTGATGCTATCAGAAGGGTGTTGAGTTGGGTGCCACAGTTTGTGTGCCTAAAGGCTTCAGTGATGGCTATCTGGCCCTGCCCACGTATGCCTGACTAGAGACGGCATAAACTATATTTGCTTTTATTTTTTCAGAAGAAAGGATTGCTGTGTTTCTGAATTGCACTTGTTAATGTGACCAGCTTAAATACAAACAGAGCTCATCAGAATTCTTTTTCAAGAAAATTATCTGTGAAGACATCAAACATGATTAGAAAACCATATAAGATGTGCTGAAATGCCGCCCTAAAAATAGAAAAGCAGCTGAAAACACAAATGTACTATAACTTAACTGGCCTAACCTTGTATGGCAGCATAGACCTGTGCATTGATATTTTTTAAAAATCAGTTCATGTGAAAATGTTTCTGACTCTTTGGGGGTGATTTACTAACCTAAACACACGCACGCACCAGGTGCGTGTGATTTTCACACAGCAAAACGTATTTATCAACCAAAAAGTCTCTAAAAGCATATTTCCACTAATGCCATATATGGAAAAATCATGCACATGATGCATATATAATGCTGCTTCACAGTTTAGACAAAAATGGTTAGCTCATGCATTTACATTCCTGCATACATCAACGCAAGCAACACAACATAGAGCTAATTTACACAACATCACCTTGCAATTCATGCTTGGCTTTGCAAAACACACCTGCTGGGTGTGTACAAACTACAAAGGTGTTTAGATTCCACCCATAGATCATGCTGGGAGGGAACACACTACAGAGGTGTATACATGTCCGTGGTGTGTTTATAAGGTTAGTAAATCAACCCCTTTGTTTTCATGTTAAAAGTTTTAACAAGACGTACAGCACTTTCCTGTAGAACTGAAGACACTGATCACTCATGCAAATGCAGTCTGAACATCCTCAAGGCAAGCTGTCCTAGATGTGTTGGAGACCCAACCTTACAAGCTTATATCAATGAAGAGTTGAGGAGGCAAAGGTGAGAAGAAGAGACTTGGATACTGCAAGTAGAACTTCTCATATAAGAAATATGACTTGATCTGAAAAATGCATACTCTGAAGGGCCATTATCCTTATCCGTGCTTCTTTATTGTTTGTAGCTGGGGTCTAACCTGTCCAACCAGTGTTTCCAAGGACAGCAGACCCCTACAGACATGAGATCACTGCCTGATGGTTACCATAACACAACAGGGTCAATTTGGTCAGAAGTCTGTTGAGCTTGTCAAAAATTAAATGTACTTGTCACTTCCTAAGAGCTAAATGTTTCTTGTGTACACTACTAGTCCCACCAATCTATCATGTAATGGAGCTCAACAAAGACATATTTGAAGTCCAATCTGTGTGACAACCATGTCTGCTCTCATAGATTCACTAAACGAGTGAGCCATCCTAGGACAGGAGGTGTATTATTTGCAGGATCACCTGGTGACCATATAGTGAAAAAAGCCTAAAAAAGAAAACCAATGCAGACACCACATCTAGAGACTGTTAAGCTGTAATATATTACATTTGTGTTTATTGTGTTTAGATATACTTCAATACGGTCATTAATCTTTATTAAATTTTATTCTGTTGCTGAGCAATTGTCTCCAGCAGATTCTTCAGCATTCAACACTTCTGGGTGTATTGGATGCCCACGCTCTATGGTTTCAAACATTGATCCCTGTGTCATTACATGACAAAGTAAGTGTCTGAAGCTGAAGATTCAAGGAAGGAAAAGTCATGGTACCCGAAGAAAACATGTACAAATATGCTTAAACTTGAAGGTGGACAGCACAAATGGAGGGAACAGAGCTCAGGACCTCGGGACTGCAAGGAAAGAGTGCTGACCACCTAGCTAAAAAGTGTGTTTATAGGACAACCAATCAGCTGCACAGAAACCGTTGTCCATAAAAATCCAACTTTATTGTGGTAAGATTCCAGATAGAATCCAAAATCAAACGTGTTATAGCACATACATCACCATGACATCTCTCCCACACTAACGCCTCTCACGCGTTTCACCACCTGGGCTTAATCATAGAGGTTTATTCAGCCCAGGTGGTAAAACGAGTGAGTGGCGTTGGTGTGGGAGAGAAGTCATGGTGATGTATTTGCTATAACACGTTTGATTTTGGATTCTATCTGGAATGTTACAATGATAAAGTTGGATTTTTATGGACAGCGGTTTCTGTGCGGCTGCTTGTACAAGAATTGCCAAAGGAGTGGGAGCCCACTGTAGCCTGCACCCGCTGCATACATTTGACCGAGAGTCAGAGGTGGAATTGGAGCGGTGAGTTCATGGTGCTTATAGGACAACCAATGTTTAACTCTCACACTTCACTCTCACATAACTGGTTTACCTTTGGACATGTCGTACTTTATAAGGTTGAGCTGTAACATAGCTAATTACTAGTAAGAGGAAGAGGTGTGAATTCTCTAAATGATTTACAGCGTACACAGGTCTAAAATATCAGATGCCTGTTGCCATTATTTCAGACAAACAGCAGCAGCTTATCTTTTGCTGCAATCGTGATTCTGATATCCAGTCACAAGTGAAAGGTATGATTTCCTTTTCAGTGTTTAGTTACCAGCCTTGGAAGAACGCCAGGATTTTTAGAAATTAACCCTTGCAGCGGAGCCACTGTTGCACTGCAAGGGTTAAGTGTTTGTTTGGTCTAAGTGCAAAAATAAAGAAGAAATACTCACCTGATTCTCGGTCCTGCAGCAGTGACTGCTCACCTCTCTCCCCCTCCGCTCCAGCTGGGATATGTCCCTTGGCGTCCTCATGTCTAATGGACTGCATTACATGTGAGGACATCATGGGTTCTTAGACCACTGGAGCCCAGGGAGAAGAGGCTACAGGGAACGTTCTAGCAGCCAGGCTTGACCGAGGTTCAGGCGAGTATTTCTTCTTTATTTTCGCCCCTAGACCAAGACGGGAGCACTTAACCCTTGCAGTGTGCCCCACTACAAGGGTTAATTTTCAAAATATAAAGCAGCACAGGTATACAGTACATGAATATCATGGGGGGAAAGGTGTGATTTGTTTTTGTTCATTTTCTCTCGCATGTAGGACCTTTTACTTATTGTCTGTCTAAACCTTTCTATATTATTCACTGAAGGACTGAAGCCCCAACACTATTACACAGAAAGCCGCATGAAAGTGTTCCTTGCTACTGCAGTGATTACAAGGTGCCTCTCATGAAACCACAGCCGAAACACAAACTGATCACACACAATGACTAGCTTAAATCATTCAGTGACTTTGTCCAGCCAAGACGTCACCCGCTTACATGAGATAATCAAAGAAATAACAATATTGTTCAGTACAACTGTATGAAGAATGCCCCATATGTCTTCTGCTGTTGTTGCTTCAAAGAAAAAGATTGGGGGAGCCCGGAGTTTCGCTTTACGACCCATTCAGACCAGAGCTGAAGCGTTTCAGGACGGGTTCCATGCGATTTTTGGAAGGTCGTTTTTAATTGCATTTCAGCACTGATGCGCAATTAAAAATGTGCTGATCAGTGTGTTTCCATTGGAATCTATATGGAAAACGTGCTGATCAGCACGAATAAAAGTAGCTCAGGGAGCATTTTGGGCGACAGGCGGTTCGGATCGTGCGGAGCCGCGCACTTGCATGAACGGTCCCCATGGGAATGTATGGAATGGTTCGTGTCGGCGGTTCAGCGTGGACAAATCCACACGACCGAAACGCCCTGGTGTGAACGGGGCCTTAAACTGATGCAGGAATCAGATGATCTCCATGAGAAAAGTGTATCATAAGAGAAACATGTAAGCTGCATTGTTGTCCTCTCCTTCTGAAAATACTAGTAGTCTAGCTGTCACTCTCAGCTTGAAGGGATTCTGACTTTTCTCCGACTCTTACCAGCAGCATGCAAGTCTGTGACACAGAAGTATGTAAGACGGAGACAAGCAGGAAGTTAGCATTTTTAAAGGGGACCAGTTAACATGCCAGTGGCATTAAATCTTGGGGTGCATTGGAGTAGAATGTTTGTGCCAACTTCTCGATAGGTGTTTTTTGCACATCTTCTTTTGTACATCAGCCCAAAGGTTTCACTTTGAACGACATGACTACTTATGAATAATACCATACAAAAACTAAAGCCGGAAATGCAGTTTTAGTCAAGTGGTCAAGTAATAAACAATTACCACTGAACCTTCAGACTAATGTAAAGCCCATCTTCGGGCAAACCAGAACTCCCTGGGCAAAACTACTCTTGCTGTGGGGCTACCCCTGCACTGCAATAGTTAAAGTGCCACTAAACTCAGGAGTTAAAAGAGAACTATGGGGTAAGTGTTTTTCCCCATAGTTCTCTTAAGGGTCACAGGAGGACATATACTAGCGTCCTCCCAAGACCCAAAGCTCAGTGTATCATGAGCTACAGCTCACGGTATACTGAGACTGTTGCAGCTGGGACGGATCCCGACATTACTGTCGAGATCCACCCAGCTGTGTGAGTGATCCAGCCAGCTGTGCCCGCCCCCTTCCTTGTCCGTTCCTCCACTCAGCACTGGAGGACTGGAGAGGGGAAGAGGGGGAATCGAGAAGTGACCGAGCGACGGTATGTGTTCCCGATCTATTGAGCCGACGTGTGATAGTTTCATTGTCACACGTCGGCTCGAACTTTTCCCTTTTCATAGTTCTACTGTAAGTCTTGAAAATGCATTCAAGTAACTTAACTAGTAACAAAAATGTATCTTATTTGTATATCACTCGGTTGTAGATCCTCTGAATTGGTGCTGACACTGTCATTCCTTCTGGAGGGTGGCTACCTTTGTTCCCCATGGTCCCTGTGGGTGTTGTAAAGTAGCAACTACTACAATCTTTGGATCAGGTAAGTTATTTTATTTACCTGACCCACGCTCCCACCAGCTCTCTCCTGGGATTGCTTGACTGATCTCCGCAGCCTCTTCTCCCCTTTGTTCCTGCAGTTTAAGGACCGCTGATGTCATGACGTCTAATGCAGGTCCCATAGACCTGCATTAGACATGAGGAGGCAGAGGGACACTCCACCAAACGGAGCAGAGGAGGAGAGAGGTGAGCAATGTCTGCCGGGGTAGCAGGGATCAGGTAAGTAAAAATACTTTACTCCCCTAAGCATAAATGAGTACTGAATCCTTGCAGTGCATGGGTAGCCCCACTGCAAGGGGAGTTTTTGCTTTGCCTGAAGATCGGCTCTAACAGTATACTTTAACTTTGTTACAGACAAAACTAACCTGGGAATGATTTTAAACAAGTCATATGTCAAGGATATTTAACAGAAGGGAAGCCTCAGTGGATATGCTAATAGATGTGTTTTAGAGATAACAGTCTAATTCCAAGTAAACCAGTTATGAAATTGTAGTTCAGAAGTACTTGTCGAAGGATATTGCAAAAGGAAAAGTTAAATGCAAAGTCAGTAATTTCATGCCCCAGGAAAGGTCTGAGGGAAGCTTCCAACTCTATACAACTGAAAGGAAAATGCCAACCAAAACAAGAACAAGCTAGTTATTGGTAACAAATATGGAGCTGTGTGGACAGGAGGCATGCTGTGCTCCTAGATAGTCATCTGCAGCTAATAAAAATACTATTTAGCAATTTGGTTGGTCTACAAACTTTATTCTTGTAAAGTCTTTCTCCGGGGAAAAAAAAAAAAAAACTCACCTTGCAGTGGGGCTACCCCCTCACTGGAAGGGTTCACTACTCGCTTAGGTCTAGGGGACTGGTGTAAGGGCTAGTTCACACCAACCCCAGTACGTTCCGGAACGATGCAGCAGCATTTTTTCTGATCACGCCGGACCAAAGCATTGCTGTGCCACGCGTTCCAGTGTGGGCGATCGCACTGTGGCCCGGGGGGGGGGGGGGGGGTGGCTGACGTGCCATTGACTTCAATGCACCGCCACGCCCCTTTCCACCCCAGAATGCAGCGAGCCGGCCAGGATGTGATCCAGTGCGTTCTGGCACCGAATTGTGCTGGAACGCACTGAGGCTGGTGTGAACTAGTCCTTAGCGGTCGGAGGCCTGTTTATGTCATCTCATCTAAAGCATGGTCCCTGATGTGGTCTTTAATGTGGACCTTGTAGCAACTTTTTCAAGTATGCATGAATTCTTTCCCGACCTCTTACAACATACAGTAACTGTATAATTGTTCTGAAAAGTTCTATCATTAAATCAGTCAAATCAGTCCTTGTGCGTCAGTCTATTGATTTTGCCCCGGCATGATACACTTACACATGTATTCGCTTAACATGAAATATACATCAGATGCTAGGTCCACTTTAAAGAGTACAGGAATTATTCAGTCAAATCTGAAATATCGGTTTAGATTACAGTTGGTGTTGAATGCTTATGCTTTAGTCCAGCAGAGATCAAGCCCATTCCTTACATAGATGTATTGTAGGCTTACCAGTGATGAGTAATTCATGTAGACGCATGCAAACCACATTTATTGGCAGCTTAGCTGAAAGACAGTTCAAGTGGTTTGATGAAAAAACTGAAAACCTCTTTGAGCAAAGGCCCATGGGGATGCAGGAAAGTTATCCCGACATATTTTTCTGTTTCAGATTCTTGTGTGTCAACACTCTATGCTTTCTTCTGATAGCACTTTCTTTTTTTGTAAAATATACATTCACAGAAGGAATAACTGTATCACGACAAGTTCCTGGACTGAAAAAGCTAGTGACATAATCTGCAAATCATTATTGGTCACTTTTTATTGGCTCCAGTGATGGCCAATTATATTGTATAGCTGGGGCTCTAGTATGTGCAGGGTACAAGGATAGAGGCTCTGTTAATAAATGTCCAAAAGTGGCAGCAGTGACATCTCCATGCTTCTGCAGTCTTTGGGTATAAGCCGCCTTTCACACAGGTGGTCGGTCAGTCAATTTTTTGACCCGTGATAAGACAATTCAAATATGAAGTGCAATGTATTTCTATGGGTGGCTGGATATAAGCGGATGTGCATCCAATTACATCTGGGTCCACTCAGGCTCATTGGTCAATATTCTACAAGCTTGCACCCAGGTCTGCTTTTGCAGACACACGCATTCACAATGATTTCCATACAGCCGCCCATGGGGATTACATGGGTCTGTTTTTCCTCCATCAAGATGGATGAAAAAAAAAATGAACAGACACAGATGTCACATGTGACATCCATTTCTACTCTGATCTGATTCCGCAAGGGACAAAGTCTTGGATCCCTTGTTGAGACGGAACAGAGGGTGTCCATGTGCAAAGAGCCTAAAGCACGCCTGACGCACCACAAAGCATTTGCAACACCTATTGTAAATATGTTTCTGTTGAGTGCCCCAGGGGCCCTGCTGCATGCAGCTTTTGACTCTCTGAAAAGCTGAAGCTACAGCTTGCCCCACAATATATCATAATACAATGTGATGACTTAAGAGTCTATAGAGAGGCACCTACAATGCACTGTGAGATGCACTAGCAGTGCCAATTGACTTGCCATGTGCTTCTGAATTTGCTAGGAAATTGACACTCCAGAAAGTGTCAATCTCCTATCACAGACCCATCGCTTCTTGCACGTCATCCGTCTCTCCTCTTCTGGGAGTGTCTTCTCCCTTCACCTCTCTACATAAACTTTAATGTAGCTTCTGGGGGAGAAGGAAATGAGGAATACTAGAGAATGTAACTTGAGTAATAGCTCTGAGTCTGCTTGGCTGCCGATAACACATCCAAGATGGCGGCACCCAGCAGAAGTCTCAGGGCTATTCTTTTTGAATACTAAACCATTGAGCCATTTACAAGTAAATAACATGCATAAAATAATCAGTGGCTGAGGGATGAGTGAGTCTGTGTAGCTGTCACTTTGCATTGAATTGTATAAGTGGCACAGTCTCTTTAAATTGACATGACTATATCAACTCAACATTTTATCAGATGTGCAACTCCCAACTGTCCTTCCTTTGGAACCACATTCATGTCCCTCTTTCCTCCTCAGCTGTCCCTCTTTTGGTCTGATGTTCAGGTATCTATAAAAAGGTGCTATAACTACTAAAAGTGTTTTACATTAAAACCTTTATCTGATCTCTTAATGATCTTGTTTTCTACGTCTAAAAGCCAGTATAAAGGAAAAGTAATAGTGAAAAAAGAATTCTGGGTTTAACCAATAATTGTCTGCTTCTTGGTCTAGGGGCATGACAGGGGATGTGTCCATTGCCTAAATACATTGTGCTGGAAGGTGTCCCTCTTTCACATCTCTGAGAGTTGGGAAGTATGCATTTGCCGTTGGTTACTAAATTTTACACATCCTCATTGAACCCTCTTACTAAATAAGTACAAGTCACAAACTTGTGGTTTAGTGATTACCCCACAGGAGTTTCTGACAGATAAAGACGCCAGCAGCCAATTCATCCCAACATACAACTATGAATGAATCATGAGTTTTGGGTGGACTGACCCTAATACGTTCAGGGTGATTGCATTACAATGCAATACACCAAAATATAAGCACAAAACACAAGTCAACAACCCCGAAAAAAAAACAAAAAACTTTTTAATTCAGTATTTCAGGCTGGAAGGGAAAATGCTGATGATCTTGTTGGCACTGATAACCATTTACACTTGGCAACAAGGATCGGCTTTGCAACCTCTTTATAGTGAGCTCACATTTCTCCACATTGGCTTCAGTAGGGCTTTCATCAGCATAGTGTCAGCTGTACAGATTGCCTGGATATACGTCTACAAATGATACAAAGGATTGCAGACTTCTAATAAAACTTGGATGAAGGGCTAATGGAGTGGTTACCTCTAGCAGTAAAAAGGCTTTTGTTTTATAGCCGTGGCTAGAAAAAGGAGCTGCATTCTGACTGGTTCATTTTGGAGACTCAAACACCAGTTTAAATATATGTCACAGTTTATGAATGGACAGTCCAACCTGTGGACATCTGGTGATTGCAGTTTGGTCCTCGGACCCCAGGAGTAAGTAGTGGAAGTGGGATCACTGGTTTGTAAAGAGGGCTTCAACAGCAGTAATCCCTAACAGTCTCAAGTAAGGCTGGCCATATACTATTTGTTTCCTCTTGTTCCATCCCTCGGGCGGAACACAAAAAAGATCTTCTTTCTCCCATCCATGCTAAATCCCAACCTCAGCCCTCTATGCCTGCACCAAAATAAAGAATCCCCAAGCTGCTGGCAATTCATTGCTTCTCTGGGATGGAACACTGCCATGATGAAGTAAGCATAAGTATAGGAAAACTGGGGGCCAGGGAACCTTAGTCTGTTAGCTGGGAGCCTAATGCTAGCCATACCTACAGCTGTCTGGGTACCCAAACCTGATCAATAAGATGCTGTCATTGTTCATCTGACATTTTTCAACCTGGCCCCTTCCATTTTGTAATAGAAGTCTGACGAGCTGCGTGGGACTGACAGGGCCACCATACGCTCATATTTTTAACTAATGAGAAGGAATCAGCTGTATTTGGCCACTTTGAAAAAGAAGTATTCCTTTAATAGACCTATCAATTAGATAGCACCATTTATTTGGTCATTCCTCCTTCTAGTAGGCTTTAGTCAATGTTCTTTCACATGGAGTTTGCTGATAGCCACAGGAATGTCACAGCAGCCATAATAACAGCTGCTTTGCTAGTGATAACATAGAAGTGCTAATCTGGTGAGAAGGTCAGTAATACAAAAACACAATTAAACATTTGCAAGGAGGCGGTGAAATGCACGCTTAAAATAATCTGGCATTCTTAAAGAACAACTCTGGTCAACTAGTCAATCTGACACCATCTATGGAAGTCCAAGAAACACTGTAATTATCAGAAAAGTCTGCTCCACTACATTTTGTCTGGGTGGCAGCCATGGTTGCTACATCTGAATGTTTATCAAGGATGCTGGAGGGGCTGCAGTATAATAAATGCAGGCACCCAGCTACCATACAAGTTTATTTGAACAGTCAGCCATAGATAGACTAATACTAGTCCAGGAGCCAGGTAGCGAAAGCTCCTTAAAATTTACAGCTCACATCTAAGTTTTGAGGTTCTCTCTATGTTGTCAGTGGAGCTGGCTCCTAAAAATATTTTGCTGGGTTCGGGATTGGACAGACTAGCTGCTAGACTAGCTGCTGATATCCATTTTACTTTGTCTACTCATGCTAAGTAGATAGAGCACAATACTGGTGGATATGAAGTGAAGGTGAGATAAAGCGGTGTGCGGTAGATAGGAGATTGGTAGAGACAGATATACATGGTAAATTAGTGTGCTGTAGATAGAAATGAGATAGGGTAGAGGCAGACAGATAGACCGACATATAGATGCATGAGAGTTATAGATGGGTGGTAGATAGGTAGATGGAAAGAAGGCTTGATGAAAATAAGAGAAATGGACAGAACCCACAGAGTTCCCCCTCAAGTCACTCACGTGTCCTTGTTCCTACCAAAATTTTACTGCTGCAAAGTCTACTGGCTGGACAGCTTCTTCTGCACGGAAAAATCTCCAATATTTCCTGGAAAACTAATGGAGATTTCTTGAGCATGCACATAGGAAGCTGGCCATATGGGAGACTTCAGCAATGAAGTTTTGGAAAGGAACAAGCACAGGTTTGTGCTTCCCAACAGATCCCCTGCCGCGCCCCAGTTACACAAACCTGAAGGAGTAATTAGCAAAAAAACAAATAAACCAACACGTGCTTTTTCTTACCACTTCTGTTCCATTAAAATGCCTTTTTAAAATAACAGATGTATTAATATAGGGGTTGGATGAAAGGTTTAGTGCAGTTTAACAAATAAAGTATAATAAAGTATTTCTTTACAGAGGTGCATATATCTGTCCAAAACAGAGGGACAACTGAGGAGGAAAGAGTTGGGACATAGTGATTTGTTTCCAAAAAGAAGGACCGTCCCACCACATGAAGGATAGTTGGACGCTATGGGGGTTGAAGATAACTGCATGGTGCCGGTATCTCTTAAAAAAAGCTCCTCTTCAAACAGGACATTATGGTCACATTGCAAGAATTATCATAGGGGTTACTGCTTCCTAAAATATCCCTTGCTTCTGAAAGATAAATGGATATATTTGTGGAGGAGATAAAATGACAATTGATGAGATAAAAAAAAGTCCTCAGAAACAAAAGCCTTTATTGGTTAAATTGTTTCTAAAGCCAAAACATTTGTTTTGATGAAGGTTATAACCCATCAGCTATGTATTGATGATCTGTGTCCCTACTAGAAAATTTATTCTGGTGGCCACTTTCATCAGGTATAAAAGTGATGGAAAATTCACGATTTTGAGCTGTCGCCAGAACAGAAATAGCGTGCTAATCTTCCCATGGGAACATCTGTTCCAGTGAAAACTGTCAAAGGCCTGCTTCCTCAACCAAGGTTCAGTGGAGCCCTAGGGTTCCTCCAGAGGTTGCTGGAGGATCCTTAATGTGAGCAATGGCAGATTAATCTCCCACATGCAATGACCACCATTGTAAGGGGGTGATTTCCCACTAACATTCAATGTAGTGACATCCAATGTAAGGGATTGTTTCTTTCCTGATCACCAATGTAAAGGAGCTTTTCTTCATGGACCACCAATGTGAGGGGACATTATTCTACTGATAACTAAGGTAAGGGGACACTACAAGTTTCCCAGTTAGTGTTTCTTTTCTGGCTATTTGTTTCATTTAATTATTATTGCCGTATAGCACATGGGAGCACAATTGTGCAATAATCAGATCTACTTGTCAAATACTCTAGTTATGCCATTTTCTTTATTCTTCTATTTAAAATGTTTTACAACTTACTGTTCATGCTAATATACCATGACCTGTAGATGTAATCTTTTTTTTAAGCAGAGGTTTCTCGAGACCTCAAAATTATTTCAAGGGTTCCTCTGGGGTAAAAAAGTTGAGAAAGACTGGTATAAAAGGAGATTACTGTCACTTTGTAGAGCTTTCCTCTCACTTCCTGTTGTGCCTATAGGACAGATAGTTAGGGCAAATCTCTCAAAAGATTCACACAGAGCAAAACTGGCGTTGGATACACTTTTAATATACTTTTCATGTAACATACAAATTGCAAACCTACTCGATATTTACATTTGTGAATTCAATATTTTGAAGGGGAAACTATAATGAAGTAACATCCTTCCAGCAGTTGTATCTTCCCATAAATAAGGCTGGATGAGGAGATACCTTCAGGGCCGTTTTTGGAAATGGATCAATGTGACCTAAGTGCCAGGCCGCATCAGCAGGGAAATAACACAGTCTCTGTTCAGAGTGCTGCAGATTTCTCTGCCATCAATGGAGCGTTTCATGGAGAGTGACTATTCTATAGAGCCACCCGGCTTCCAGGACCCCAGTCATCAACAAAGTAAACCCGAGCAGCTTTCACAAGAACGGACGCTATGTTCTATCAAATTGGGGCACTTCAGATAACAAAGCATCAAGTTCAACATTTCCTTCAATACATTATGCTAATATATATCTCCAGAGATGGCTCTCAGCCTCCTACCGGAAGAAAGGAACTCAATCACACATAACTGCTACATATATATTTTTCTATCTAGTAAAGCGAATAGTCGAGGTATACCCCCAAAAATTAAGCTGAACACGCACATTACAATCTTATTGTACAAGGGCCTGCCTGGGTGAGTAGAAATCCAATTGATGGTTTAGGTATTCCCTCAAATTACATAGTTTTCCGGGCCGCTGCTAGAATATTTTGCGCCCTAGGCAAGACCAGCTACTTGCACTCCCCAGTCCCCATCATGCGGCGCATTCCCCAATCCCCCACTCCGCTCGCGCTGCTCCATTCTTCTGCCGGCTGACTTCCACAGGCGATAGTTGGATGTAAGCAGCCGGAACAATAGCCAGACTGCTATTGGCTATTTTAATTTGAAATGGCCATTAGCAGACTGACTATTGAAACACCAGCAACTGAGCAGAGGAGCGGACCTGAGAGAGAAAGTTGTCTCTCAGTTCCACTCCTCTGCTCAGTGGGCAAGTGTAAGAGCCAGCCTGCTATTGACTTTTGCAATTTGAAATAGACAGGGGGGCACCATGGGGGGGGAGTGGTCGAGGCTGCGCCCTAGGCGGCTGCCTAGTTTACCTAGTGGCAGCACCGGCCCTGCTAATTCTAAAGGTGTTTACACACCGATTGTACAATTAGACCCTAATATATAAATGGACAAAGATAGTCAACTTTAATTTGACTTAAAAAAAAAAAAAAAGATTAGTCACAATGACACCATTATAGGTGCACGAAATGCTGTTGGCCATCTGATGTAACAACATGACCTGTTCCTTCATGATAATCCTGTCAGGTTTTCTATTGCTGACTGTGTCCCTGTTAAGTAGTAGGGTTGCCACCTATCCAGGATTCACCCGGACAATCCGGGTTTTGAATGCTGTGTCCGGGTTTAATGGCAGCAGAAACCCGGACACAAGATGTCAGGCAGACAGGGGATACCACAATTAAGATAGGGGATACTGACCCCCAACTGAAAATAGTCTCAGCTGTTATATTTACATATGAATGGGTGGAACTATTTACAAAAAGCCACGACTCATTCTCCCCAAATAAAGTCTGTGTGTCGCTAGAGTGTTCGGGTTTCACTTAAGAAAAGGTGGCAACCCTATTAAGTAAACTTGCCCTAACTTCCTTTCTTAGTGACACGCTGTCGCACCCTAACACACAGGGTGTCACCAGGACAGGAAGTGAGGGTATGGGGGTACAGGCATCAATAATAACCTTCTCGCCCTTCCCCACTCTATCCTAGACTAGGCAAGTTATTACTAGAAATTTTCTTCAACAATTCTATCGTTTATATGAGCTGTAGATATTCTGATGATACTTAGTATATCAGTGGATGATAAATCTTTAGGCCCCATTCACACTGCACGATTTGCAAATCGCGCGTATGTCGCGCGATTTGCATTTTGCGTGATGTCGCGCGATATCGCGCAAATGATTGCATTGAGCAAGCTAGAATAACGGCAAAATCCGCTCCAAAAAGGGTCCTGCTGTAACGACGCACAACCCGCGACAGCAGGACCCTTTGCCCCATTGCCAAGCATTGGAGAGCGATATCGCGCGGTAAATAGCCGCGATATCACGGGAATTACCGCGCGAAAAAATGCTCAGTGTGAACGGGGCCTTATTCTTTCTCAGAACATTTGAGTATTAACTAAAGCTGAACACCAGGCAAACAGCTACATATACAGATGGAATATTTATATGAGAGTTGTTTTCCTCGCTAACAGGATTTGTATTTCTGTTGATCTAGTTCTAAGATTTACACAGCACAGACCTGACTAGCACGGAGGGGGACCTGATCTTTTTGTGCAGTTTCACTTAAACTGGCCATACCCCTTTAGATTATCTGCAGATTTTCTGTGGTCATATGGAAAAAGTGCAACAGATTCCTCCATCTACACTAAAGTGTGTGGATGGAGGAATCACCCACTGGGCCAAGCTTCAGTATCTTGTTAGTCGGCTCCGCTGGCTGTCAAAATACCTGAACAATCTGATTGGATGCAGGCATCGTTCTGGTATTTTGAGTGACAGAGGGGCCGCTTATTGTCCACTTTCTTTCAACCGCCTTTGTATTTCTACGTTCTTCCATAACTCCAGGAGTCCAACATGACTTGCCTGCGTCTACATGCCTACAGAAGGACTGAGAGTACTCTCTAATGCAGAACAGGAAACCTCTTTGTGTAACATTAGGTATTAAATACTGACCAAATTTAGAACGCAGCTGCTTGGCCAACAGAAGAGATTCTACCAAAAATAATATCATTCACTGATCCAAAACGCTTAGTGCTACATTTTCTAGCACACTTGGACTGCTCGGCCTTCTCCTCTATAAGAAAAACAGAAATCCTCGACACATGAGGAAAAGAAAACAAGTAGAGATTAAACTACAGTAAGAGCAAACTCAGCACAAACCTCTCACATCCTGTCCATGAACCGCTTGTCCCTCACAGCTGGAACGTTTTCTAAAACTCGTGTTGCAATTATCGAACATCATAAATAAAAATATGGTATTAGGATTGTAAATGGCAGAACCCGTATCTGACGTTTTCATTCTGCTCTGGCCTACTCTGTAGTGATGTTCAGATCAGTATTGAACCGTTCACAAGTACCTGCCTCAAATGATCTTTCAAACCCCTCTTTGTCTTCTCTCCCCTCTACCCCCCTCATGTTTCCCCCTTACAAGTTTATTAGAAAGAAATACGTATAGAATACTTAGCTTGATACGGCATAATAATCTATGTATGTTTCTTTTACTGTTAACACTACTGACTGGTTAATGTTTCATACACCTGTGAGTATTTATATTACCAAATGTCATCTTGCTGTATTACATGACTTGACTTTAATAAAGAAATATTGAGATGAAATGATCTTTCAATGGAAGGAAAACAAAGTATGCTGACATCTGAGTCTGTATCTAAAATTCTGGTTACTTGCTTGTCAAGCTTATCCTGTAACTTCACAGCTGATTGGTTGCAGCCACTGTTCAGCCAACAATTTTCCACTCACCTCCTTCCACAAAAATCGATTGACTAATCAACTTTTGTCAAGCCAAGTTTCGTTGACAGGGTAGCACACAAATTCGAGCTGTGTATGTCCAGCTTTAGATCTGAGAGCTGTCTTATCATTTTGGCATTCCCAAAGGCACAGCACTAGGGAGCAGGTTTATAACAGCGGTACACATTTCACTTCATAAAGATTTGTAGGCAACGTAGATCTTACTGCTATAAGGTCTATGCAAAAAGACAGCTTATGCTGGCCATATATTATGAAAGTTTGCACAGTGGGTGCCGCTGTTGGCACCCTTTCGGCCGGCATCCCTCAATCTGCTGATTAAAAGAGCCAGTTGGAAAATCTTCGATCCAACAGAGCCAGCAGCCAATGAGCTGCCGCCTCTATTTGGGTATCCTGACAGTGGCGGGAGGCCACTGTCAGAATACAATGCAAACAACGGGGATTCCTCAACCAATGATGAACTTGTCCTTTAACTTTTTTTTGGCTCTGCAAAAGACAATAATGGTGCATAACACACAGAAACATCCAGCACACAGATTACTAGTGGTACCAGTTTACAGTACCAGGAATTCAAATTCAAGGTAGAATTTTCCGCACATTGCCTTGTCTGACGACACAATCGTAGAAAAAACGTACCACATTATCTTTTTACAATACACATTTGCCCCTGTTTCCATTATGGAAGCATGTAGCCTAAATACACTAAGAAGAGAGCACTCAGCTGTCAAGAACCATTTCGATTATTGTGAATTCAGCCATGAGGGCGAGCTCACCTACAGGAGTCAATTAATTCCTCAGAGATGAACACGAAGTTTAATCTTTCTGAGGTCATCTGACTGACTGTGCTACTAACCAGACATAACTAAATAGAATGAATGCACCGGGGACCACTAAAGGAAAGCTACTGTAAGCACAAACCAGGTGGACCACACACAGAACAGCAAAAAAAGGTCTGTGTAGTACATGATATTCAGTAATACGCTTTCCAGGCCATGATGGGAAAAGTGGGGTAACTTGTAACCAATTTGATTTCAATTTATCAGAATCAGTTCAATTAAAGGGAGACAAGTCATTAGAGATTTGCAAAGGCAGCCATAGCCTGCCTCCACATACTAATTGCCTTTTTATAAGGGCAGATGTAGATGACCACTTAATAGGTGGTTTGAGGCCTACATCAGGCTGCTCTTTGGTTCACCACAGTGTAATGGACCCAACTGGACCCCACTGTGCCACAAGCACATGCACAAGGCAGATTTAATTAACTTTATAAGCAGCGGGCAGGTGCTCCGGACATGCTGGCTGCAACCCAATGCTGGCAGAGTTTAAACCTTTTCTCAAATCCCGGTCAGAACACTATCTGCAAAGAGTTTGCATGTTCTCCCGGTGCTTGTGTGGGTTTTCTCCAGATACTCCAGATTCCTCCCACACTCCACAGACATGCTGGTAGGTTAATTGGCTCCTGTGTGAATTGGCCCTGTATGTGTGTATGCATGTGAGATAGTGACCTTAGATTGTAAGCTCCTTGAGGGCAGGGACTGATGTGAATGTGCACTATGTAAAGTGTGTAAATTGTCGGCGCTATATAAATACCTGTAATAAATAATAATAAATTACCATATACAGTACATGGGCCCCATTGCGGATCCACTGGTTTTCAACAGACATTGTTACCATGCCCATGCAAAGAACAGTGATGATGTCTCTGCAAAGATCCCCCAACCCACCTATACCCACCTTACCAAAGGTTCCTCGCCACTCCTTCCTTCTTGGCTTTGGGCACTGAAATTACTGGTTTCAGCGAACTAGGGGAGCAGTGACAACACTTGGAAGTGACAGGTATCAGACAGCTATATGTGTAGAACATAAATCAAAGCAACAAGGCTGGTCATCCGACTAACTTTCTCAATTCAGAAAGCTAGTTGGGTGACCAGCGAAAAGAAAAAACAGCAAGTGCAGTTGTTTTTATTTTTTTTCTTCAGATATACCATGACCTGGATGAATGAGAGCCTTCACAGACATATTGAAGACAGCTGTGGAGGAGAAAGATGTGGCGCACTGGTAAGGTGAGTATAATGGGGTCGGAGGGTGGGGGGGCCTTTTGAAAAGACACTGTCACTTTTTTCTGCACAGGTAAGGTGACTGTTTCCTTAGAACATTCGAGATCCCTGACCCAGAATGAAATCCTTTTTTAAAGAATATATACAGCCGAAAACCTTTGGATTTTGGATAGAGTAGGGAAGGGTTCGTTTTTTTTTTTTTACTGCTATACAGAGAATTTCCTCAATTCCTGTCCTGGTAACAAAATGTTTGGTGTACACATTTTTTAAGTATAGTAGGGGAAGAACTCCTATCAGCTTTTTATTGCTGTGTCCCTGATGTAGATTTACCCTCACTTCCTGCACGGTAAAACCATTGTCTCATTGGCAAGAAGTAAAAAATCTCTCTAAAGCTGGCCATACACCTATAGATTATCAGCAGACTTTCTATGGTCAGATGGAAAAAGTGCAACAGATTCCTCCATCTACACTAAAACAGAGCCTCGGATAACCATAAATATCAATCAGGGGTTTTACTCTTCCTCACTCTGTCTAAAACTTTAAAAAAAAGGTTTGGGCAGTAACGCACTATATCTGCATTCTGAAAATTCTTCAATTAAAGGTGCTGGGATACACTGAACATACCATCTGTGATGTTATCTGAAAATGAGTGTCAGTACAATAACAAGACTGAACAGAGAGTAAATAAGTGTTCTGACAAAGACAGATCGTTATTTACTTGCTTATCTACACAGCAATATACTGCATTCTATAGAAGTACCCAGAAGAGAGGATTAAACTCAGAATAAACAGTCTGTATGTAATCTGATCCTAGATTAGCTTACTCACGCTTGCCCTTTGTTTGGCTTGATTCTCTCAATAGAATGCAATATCTTCCTGCAGCCTTCCTCATATCTGCCTATGATAGTCATCATGCATCAATGCTGATAGTAAGATGATATCAAACCTAGTGTGGGGAACTGCAAAAAAAATGTGGTCATAGGGGAATATTCTCAGGGGTAGATAAATGTGACACCTTCACACATGTTTTCATGTACTGACTTTAACAGCTTTTAATAGCTGTCTTTGGTTCTCTGTTCATGTTTAGGATGAGGCCTGGGGGTGGGCAGATGCTGGAGTGTGGGAAGTGTTTCCCTAGGCGTCCGGTATGGAGGAGGCCTGTGCTGTTTGCCAGTGGAGAAGAACCAGGAAGATGGATGGCTGCTGTAGGTACTCAGAATCTAGAGGACCTCAGGAGCATGGCTGGTGTCTGTACTGGTGAACATCTGTATTCATCTCCTACTCATTGGTTATTCCAATTATTATTCACCGTACCACAAGTGGATCTACACTGACATGTTAACAAGGTCTGGTGAGTCTGGAGTATGGATGCACCAATACAGGTATTTCGGTATCGAGTACGCGTACCAATATTTTTTTTTTTCGGGTACTCACCAATACCAAATACCGAGTACCGGAAGTCCCAAGACCTGGCTTCCTGATTAGCCCGGAAGCTGGGCAGCGTGTAAAGATTCGCCACCCAGCTTCCCGATTAGCAGGGAAGCCGTCCCCATGCTTCTCGTCACTAGGTGACGAGAAAGCATGGAGCCGGCTTTCTGGCCAATCAGGAAGCGGGGAGCCGTGTAATGACGCATCGCCCGGCTTCCTGATTGGCCGGGAAGCCGGCTCCATGCTCCCTCGTCATGAGGTGAAGAGGGAGCATGAAGCCGGCTTCCATGCCAATCAAATGACGAGGGAGCATGGAGCCGTCTTCCCGGACAATCAGGAAGCCGGGCAGCGTGTAATGATGAACTGCCCGGCTTCCTGATATCAGAAGTATCGGGCTTGGCATACGAGGCTAGTGATACACAAATAAGATAGATTTTTGCTAATAGTTTCGGTACTTTTAAGATTTACCACTTGAGTTTAGTGTCACTGTAAGTGAACCTGTGCCCAACCTACTGTAAATACTGGCATGTTTCCCCCTGCCAAGGTGCTGCGTACAGCCTCCCATAGAAGTCAATTGTTGTACGCAGGTATTCGCATTTTTAAGATTTAATTCCTGAGTTTAGTGTCACTTTAAATTAGCTTTAAAAAATTCTAGAATGTGCACAATTTTGCATTATAGGGAACACACAGTTAATACAAAAGCAAACAAAGCAACAAATGTGTTTCATGCCACGTTACAAATAATATTTGAGCAATGCAATTCCATAATTTACAGAAAAATCACCCCTGCACAAAGCTACAATTGTCAAATCAAAGGGTTAATCTTTACTACAGGGAACTACACTGAGGAAAAGAAAGGGTTAAAAAAAGAAAGAAAAACCTCCAACTAAAACGCACAATCAGCGGAGCAGAAATAAAATCCATCAGACAACATTCTGACACTATTTTTTGCAATTATTTTCCGCCCCACTAAATATGAATGCGGGTTTGCTTTTAACTCTACCTGTGTTTCAGGCCTAGTCAGCATCCTCCCCCACTGGCTTCCATTACAGAGGAGCCGCACAGTATAAGTGAACACAAAATACCATGGAATCGTATCTGCTTGAAGACTATAAATAAAGAAATATTAAATATAAAAATATAGCTAAAGAGGGCACTATGTAACCAGTGCTAAAAACCTGTCAGATTGTCAGCACAAAGCTTGCTATTATAGCTAATAATAAAGACTTGGCTCCTGGCATGTCATTGTCAGCACATAGACCTTTTACAGTCCAGCCGAAGGCTGGGACGGATCCAGAACAACCTGGGCTCAGATGAAGTGAGTTGAATGATATTAGCCATCAAACAGAGGACATCTAATGGCAGGAAAAATGTAGGGAGAAATCTTTGCACTGAAGGTGAATATTGCAGCAAAAGCTGGTTTTGTTGTTGAATGCTTTAATGGACTATTCACCTTTATCTTTTTATTTTTGGTTATTTTTGGTTTTAAAATAAAAAAGTTATACTCACCCGATCCTCGGAGCCGCAGTCACAGCTATCACAGCACTCCCTGCAGCCTGTCTCCTCGTCCGCTGCAGCAATGCTATGTCCCTTGGCATTCTCACATCCTATACACAGTGTATAGGACATGATGACTCAAGGGACCTTAGACCACTGCAGCGGTGGGGAAGAGAGGCTTCAAGGACTGGTCTAAGAGCAAAACGACTATGAGGATCAGGAGAGTATGACTTTTTTATAGACAAAAATGAGCAGTTAACCCGTACAATGTGGACACTGCAAGGGTTAAGTACAGTTTTGGCCAGAGTTCTGCTTTAATCATAGAAGTTTGCTGATATGGTATTTCCACTGCTGCAACCTAAAGAAGGCTCAGCCTTATCTGCCTTTCCATTATTTCATTGAAGTTATTAAACTGATTAACATAAGGATGCATGCCATATGTGCCAGTGTCACAAGTGGTTGTGCGTGCCCTTTAAGCCATCCTAGAGGAAGTTAATGTGCTTAGCCCGCAGATTCACTCACAGGTGAGGTGTATTATATTAAACCGACAGATGTTCACTTACTCCACTGACCTAAATTATGTGGGAATCACATTTGGATATAATTATACAACTGGGAAGTTCCTCCAGGAGACCACACAGACTAGGATCCCTGTATCAGCAGGGAAAGCCTTTTTGTTCATGGACTGTCTGTTTTACACAAGAGACATGTTTTAGATTTAGTTCAGCTCCGAAGGCATGGTGTCATAGTTTGCACATACTGATTCTGTATACTGTGTATTACTACAGTCAGATCATCTGAGGTGAGAAAATGAGGTGCAGATGTTTAAAGCTCTTCTTTTTTTTAGCATGTCAAATTTTTATTGAAATCAATAAACAAAAAAACAAGACATAGCACAGCGATCAAACATAGAAATGTCATACAGACTATGTATCAGACTGAAATTCGGACATGTCAAGCACAGTACAGCCATACATTGAAACTGTTTAACTAGATTCTTGCAGTGTGAAACTCTCCGCTGACATGTTGCGCTTCAGATATATGCTATCCAAACATCGAGTAGCAGACCCCATAGCCATGAGGGTCGGTGCTGTGGGGAGAAGACCAATTCGATCCATTAGGGTATTCGTGGGTATAACAGGGGGGACACTTGTGGTGAAAGTGATGGTGGGAACCGTGATTGAGAGCATGAGGTCCAGGGTCAAAGGACTGTTTAAAGCTCTTCTAGTATCCAATCAGTAATTAGATCCCACTTTTATCTTTCTTTTAAGCAAGGGCAGCAAAATAATACTTGTTGCCAAAAGAGATAACAATGTATCTTGTTCTATTATAATTAAATAGACGTAATAAATAAATAAATTACTTTTCCCCTTAAAAAAAAGGGCATTTTACTGATTTTTTTAAAATATATGTGAATATGATCAGCTTAATGTAAAGTATTCTAAATAATGTGTTAAAGATTCTGTTATTATTTTGAATGGAATCTAAGTATGGAATCTACCAGTGCAGTATTCAGTATTGGTCATTTCTTGTGTTACTATGTTCTGATAGTATAATATCTGTCAATCAACTGCTGCACTGCCTTCCCCAGGTTCACAATCATTTGCTACACTGCCTCCCCCTGGTACACAATCAGCCACTGAGGTTCAGATTCCCTGAGGTCCAGATTAAGCTGCTGCATTGCTGCATTACAATTACCCACCACACTGCCTCCCCCAGGTCCACAATAAGCTGCTGCACTGCCTCCCTAGGTCTAGAATCAGCGGCTACACTGCCTCCCCTATGTCTACAATCCGTTGCTGCACTGCCGTCCCCAGGTTTGCAATCAGCTGCTGCACTGCCCTAACCTGCTTCACAATCAACTGCTGCACTGCCTTCTACAATCAGCTCCTGTTTTGTCTACCTACTCCACATTCAGCTCCTTCCACCTCCCACTCTTGCCCTTAGCCATAATCAATTGTCAATATGCCTCCCTTCCTGTCAGGAAGCAGGGGGTGTTACCCCTGCTCGGGAGCCACGGGTTCCCCCTCAGCTTGGTAGAACTCCTGGTGCCCGGGTGCGCATGCGCAGGAAGCACGCGCGTAGCGCTCCTGCGCCATCAGGCATCAGGTGTGAGCCTTGCTGGGGGAGGTTCCCAGTACACACCTTCCATCTCTCTTGCCTGCCATTGGTTCCCAGGGAGGGAAGCCTCCTGGTTGCCTCGGTGACCGAGGGGTGGTCTTACCTCCCCTGGCTATAAAAACCTGGCCTGAGCTCTGGCTTATTGCTGAGTTATTCCACCTCTTGGTGTGACATAGGAAGCTCCCCTCCTATGTGCCTTGTTGCCAGTTTCCTGAACCCTCTGCTGACCTCCCGTGTACCGACCTTGGACCGCCTATCGCCTCTAACCCTCTGCTGCCTGCCTCGACCTCGGATTGCCCTTGACTACCTCTGTGGATTGCCCCTTGTTACCTTGCCTTCTGACCATTCAGGCTGCTTCCTGCCAGCGGGTTCCCTCCGTGCTGCTTGCCCGCAGACGCACCTGATACTTCCACTCTAATCTTTCTTTCCTGACACTAACTACTTCCACCATGACCCACTCCACCGCAGTCACCTTCTGCTCTGCCCCCACCTCTTCTAAGCAGTTACAGTCAGTCCCACTTTATCTTTGCAAATTACACCCCCCTCCCCTTCCCCCAGGGTGATTAGTGTAGCTTCTACTCTGGCTACCCCCACAATCATTTCTTGCTCTGCTTCTTTATGTACCTTCCACACCTGGATGAAGAAAATATGACACATTTAACCAAATACAGTATAATATTCTCTGATTTGACAGCAATGCACACTACTGTGTTATGAACTACTTGGAAACCCATTCCTGAAAGCACAAACATGTTACAAATATTAAAGTAGAATGCACAAGCAAAATATTCTGGCTGTCTGGTTAATAAGATCAGATAATTATCAGATATTAATCTACTATTGGAAATCATACTGAGTTTATCGTGTTTAAATTTCTTGAACCTACAATTTAATCTAAATGTATTGAACTGTGAAATGTCAGCTAAGTGTTGGGGGGGTTGGGTATTTCTTTTCATTTTGGCTTGAAGAAAGTTGTTCCCTTTGACCGTAACTTCCTGCACCTGCCATAGTAAAAACTTGGAAAGAAGATATTGGCTCTTTCTCACTTTTGTTTAACCCCGTACATTGCCGGAGTGTGTGGTGTGGACAAGTTCATATGGAAAATATTCTGTCTTAAAAGGAAACAACAGTGTTCTTCCTGTTCTATCAGGAAGCCTGCCTGTGACCAGGTCATATAAACAGTCAGGACAAGTAGACCTTTCACTCTTAGCTGTCCACAGTATATGCCGTAATAAAGCAAGCAAGATCTCCTTTCATAGATCATAAGAGCTGGTTGCTTGACGTGAGCTTCCAGCCACTAGACTTTTATTAGCTCTGGGAATATCTGCTCATCCTCACACAAGTTGCCTGAGGGTCAAGACTTGCTGCAATACACAACCTTGGTACTCTGATACTTTCCTCTGTACCTTAGAACAGAAAATGATCTGCTCTGCTTGCAGGGAATTTTCCAGAAAACTGAGAAATTTCCCTATACGATAACATAGTACATCCAATTGGCAGTAGCTCATTATTGCCACCTAGATGGTCAGAAAGTGGCCAAAAATTCCAACTGATGGCCAAACTTGGAAGCATTGCTGGTACGTTTCAATTAGCAAGGCTCAGACCAAAGGTCAGGATTGAACAAAGAACATTAGGAATTTTGTAGTTTGAACAAATGGGTATGAAAGGAGTGCCCAAGTTTCAGCAGTCTCTCAGGGCCCATTCATACTATGTTGTTGCACTATCATGCACGTGTGTTGGTGTGCTGCAGGTGTCAGCCATTTAGAAGGGCATTGCAATACACAGCAACACTGATGCATGTTTTGCGCTGCAAAAAATGGTGCATTGGATTACATGCATAGCACATAGTAAATAAACTAAATCTCCAACTAAAAAACGTCTCCAACTAAAAAATGATTGTCTTGTCCATTGTGTGTCTACTAGTCTTATATGGTGCCACCGTTTGAAGCACTTAGGCACCTAATAGCTATATAGTCTTTCGGTAAATCCCAGGCGGTTCGCCTGCACACCCCATAAACACTGAAGCACCAAAAACCCTTTTTGACTGAGAGCCCTGTACTCTTCGTATGGGCCGCCCCACCCTGAGTTTACAATTGGAATCTTTTAAAAGCTCATTGAGAATATAAGGTTTTATTGGTCAAAACAGTAGTATGACACTAAGTGTGAAAGATATAAAGATCATTATCTTGTACACGATTATTTTCTATACCGTCTGTATCAATTCAATACATTGTAATGTTTGGATAATTACAGCCCCCCGGCAATACCTTATTCGCTTACATCACTACGTAAATTTGTCAAGTGCTAAGAATTGAATTTAATCTAATGACACCAGATGTTGAGTTCTAAGATGTGCAAAACTTCCTTGTATGACTATAATTTAATAAAAACTATATGTAAAAAAACAAAAAATGTCTCCTCCTCTTAGTAACCCACTTTCCTTAAGCAAACACACTCTAGCCTGAAAATACTAAAAAAAAGAGTGTAAAACGAGCAAAGGCGCCGATGCTCAAGTGTTAATCCAGCCTAAATTAAGTATTACTTTAAATTAGCAAAATTAGTTTTCTAATTTGTATTGAGATTGTAGTCCATCACAGGAGCGAGCTTGAAGTGGTGACTACTTTTTACACACTCACAGGCACTATGGGGAACAAAAGTAGCCACCCTCCAGAAGGAAGGACAGTGTCAGCACCAATTCAGAGATGATTGGAGGATCTATACCCGAGTGATACACAAATAAGATACATTTTTGCTAATAGTTAGTAGACTTGGTTGTATTTTTAATATTTAAGTCCTGAGTTTAGTGTTACTTTAAGCTGCTTAATTCTAAGCATAAGAAACACTAGAACCTTAGCTGGCCATACTCTTAGAATTTCATTCGAAAAAATTAGTTTTCCGAAGGTTTGTTTGATTTTCTAATAGTTAATGGGGTCAAATCGACAATCGTTTCCCACAGTAGTAAGCAACAAATCGGAGCAAGATAGAAAATGTTTCTCTGACGAACTAAATTTTAACAGTGAATCGTTTTTATCTGCGAAACCCTATTTATTACAAAATCAAATGTTAAAACCAAACAAAATGTCGAACATTCTTCAAATCTCTGATGGCATTATTGAATGTTCTGATGAGATTTTTTTGTATGAACGTGCGCCCTAAAATCTACCAGTGTATGGCCAGCGTTGTTCAGCAAAAGCCAGACCTTTCTTCATTCTTACAACCCGGAGTTAGGATTTTAGGGAACTTGTTGCTTTTGCCATGCATGGACAAAGCACAAATTGACTTTAAACTGAGTTGCTACACTTTCCAGATAGCATTTGCATTTCACTGGTTGATCTTACTTGTTGCCTGGAGCTGCTCTTAAAACTAAAAGCCTTTGATGAGATATATGAGAGAGGAGCTGGTGTCCTGAACCATACATTGTCATGCTGGGAGAAGAAGGAAATAACACTTTAGGAG
>NW_017306393.1:1116033-1118156 GCF_000935625.1 Nanorana parkeri
CTATACTAGATTATATTGTACACCCACCATCTAATGTAATATACATGGCTGTCTATGTAATGTATTTATTTTTTATAGAGCTGATATATTCCATTGAGCTTTACAAGAAGCCCAAAACACTTCAGACTATCTGCAAAAGATCTTACAATCAAATATGTATATTAGGGCTCATGTACAGCGGCATATTGTCTTGTCCCAATATACAAGAAGCATGTGTATTCTTCCTTGAATCTTGGTGAGCTTTGTGTATTTCTTCCAGATCTGTGCAGTAATTAAGTGTGAAACCTAGAACTTCTTGTCATAAAGACCAGTCACTGCTGCACTTTCTCCTTGTGCTGGGTGACTGGTCTTGTCTCCGCCCCTTCTTACAGTTTCCTGTAGGCAACCACTTGTGGATGGAGTCTGCTGGGCTCCTCCCACAGCTCTGCTCTCTGCACAGGCAATAAGCAGCACAGTCATGATGTGACTGCTATATACACAAGGCATTATCTGGGCTTGCAAATGTATTTGGTGCACACAAAGTGGATTTATATTCTTTTTGGATATTGGGTAAAATATTTAAATAAAAGGTCTTGTGCACGGGTTAAAGCTTTAAGTTACTCTACAGCATCCAATTGGATTCAGACCTGCTCTGTTAAATGACCAACGAAAAATAAAATCTCGATGTAATTGAACCTGATTGGCTGATGTGGAGCAAAACAGACACTCTCATCCAGTTCCTTTATGGGAACCTGTCATCACCTGGTAGACAAGGAATCTATATTGGGAGAACATACAATAATCTGATCTATCCAGCAGGGTCAAACAAGAGCCCTGACGTGATTTATAGCACTCTTACTTACAGAACTCTGTTATTTTTCCAATTTGTAGCCCGAAGACACTTTTACTCTGTATTGTTTTAGAAAACTGTCAAATGGCACAAAAAAAAGAAAGAAAAAAAAAAGGTATCAGTAATTGATATCGGTGAGTACTCAGTCTGGAAAAATTGGTATCAGTGCATCCCTACTTGAAATGTATGCAGCAATTTTTAAATACTTTTTTTAAAGTTAAACAATATAAATGAGAACATGTAAGAAATATAAAATAGGTGCTATCCCAACCTGGCTGCAAAAGTGGAAACACACTTTAAGCCCTCATTCACACGGGTATCGGGCAGCTCCCGGGAAGGAAAGGTGCTGCGCGTGATTTATACGCAGCAGCCTGTCCTTGGCCATACGCCGCCCTACACGTTCGTACGGGTGCGGGTGTCCCTGCTCGGGCGCGGACAGGATCCATCCTATCAGCGTACAAGTACGGAAACCTGCATCCGCACGGACCTGCACTTGAGGTGAGCGTAGGGCAGCGTACGGCCGCGTTCTCCCATAGAGAAGGACAGTCTGCTGCGTACAAATCACACGCAGCACCTGTCCTTCCCGGGACCTGCCTTATACGGCCATGCACGCAGCACGGATCTGTACAGGCCAGCTGTTACCCATGTGAATGAGGGCTAAAGCAGGGGTGGGCAACTTCGGCCCTCCAGCTGTTGAGGAACTGCAAGTCCCATGAGGCATTGCAAGACTGACAGTTACAGGCAGGACTCCCAGAAGCAAAGGCATGTTGGGATTTGTAGTTAAAGCACAGCTGGAGGGCCAGAGCAAGCGCAAGCTAATTTTCTGAGCCAATACATCTATTACTGTAGCAATTAGGAATATTCACAGCGGCAATCAGATCCAATCTGACTGAGGAGGATAATGAAAATGAAGCCTAGAATGTCTAAAATACAATTTACAATACAAATAGTCTTCTTTTTACCATCATCATCCATGAGACCGTATTCTGATACAATGTCTTCTTTTATCATCAACCGATAACCTATGCTCTACCTCCCAATTGAATAATGCAAAAAATTCTAACCCTGCAAAGAATTTTGAGCCAGGAATGCGTATAGGTTGTGCGTAGCGTCTAAAAATCCAAGACCCAGCATCTACCAGGCCTACAATCCCTGCCTGTGGTTTCCTTCGAAGTCTTACTGCAGCACCATGGCAACCGGGCCTCCTCATACAGACACGCTTGTGCCTCAAAGGCTGCGTTTCATGCGAATACCCCCTACCCCTTTCCCTGGATTCTACACCAAGTTCCTAGGC
>NW_017306393.1:1118193-1140462 GCF_000935625.1 Nanorana parkeri
ATATTATCTGGATTTAGGTGTTAGGCATGAACACCGGCTGTATGGAATCATTTGTCATCGTCGTACTGTTATTTTTTCCTTTTTTTTACATTCACTTATTTATGGCATTAAGGCCAGCTTGTTTTTACAAATTTTGTTCACAATTTTGTGAATGAAACTCACGCTCACTGAGACACACTGTTATACCCTTTATTCCTTTTGCTCAATGCTGTAAAACCAATAAAAACATTTGTAAAACACATTTCATTCACAAACTGCTTCCACTGTCCGCACTCCAGATCCTTGTTTTCCTTCCATCTTCCTTTTTTTCCCTTTGTTTTATTTGGAGCCCGATATTCTTTTATTACAACAATCATAGATTGGAAACAATCTTGTCTTTGGAAAGGAAAAGATCAGTCCGATCACGTTTGATGGGTTTACTGATCAAATCATTCATTTAGTGCAGGGGGTCTCTCCAAACTTTTTAGTACAAGGGACACATTGTTTAATTTACAAATATTTGCAGGACAAAAAAAAAATCAGTTTTAGAAATTAATGAATAAAATTTAAAGGTGAACTCCAGGTATAACTTTTTTTTGCATGTAGCTTAGTGGTTAGCACTTTTTCCTTGACTAGCAGTATTGGGGGTCCCTGGTTAATGTTGGGCAGGACATCCCTGTTCTAGACATCTATCTGCATGAAGTTTATATGTCCTGTGCTGCATTGGCGTCACTAGGGGGGTGCGGAGGGTGCGGCCCGCACCCAGGTGACACCATTGGAGGGGTGACACCAAAATGACTGTAAGTCATTTTGGAGTCACCCCCATGGCATGTGAGATAGGGACCTAAGCTTGTAAGCTCCTTGTAATATTATTATATTATTTTTATACAGGAATTATATAGCGCCAACAGTTGATGGTAAGGAGGGCCCTGCCTGTGAGGGCTTACAATTTAAAAGACACCTTTAGAATCGTTTAGTACTTAAAATCTACAAACAGATACTTATAGATAATTGCCGGCTTTTTATTCTTTGCATGCCTTTTTTTCCCCTTCCTTACTCTTCTGACAGTGGCCATTTTTACTAAGGGCAGATTAATATATCTCCCTTTACTTCCTGGAACTCTGATACATGTGACTAGGGCATGTGACCATGCACATCATCTCAGGGGAGGAAAATGCCTTTCCCTGAGATCTCGGGAGATTACAGATGAGATTTCCCAGCAATGCTCTGCTGATGTAACCTTCCAAGGATGCAACGCTTGGGTACATTACATTAATTATATCCAAGAAGACCAGGAAGTGGGAAAACATTAATGGTAAGTAAAATAAACATATATTTTTTAAACTAATGAATGTAAGATGATTTTATATCAGAGGTGCACGCTGATGTGATTTTTAGTGAAAGGAGGTAAAGCGTCTGCTTTGAGGGCTTGTTCACACCATGTCCAGACCAGATCGGGAGCAGATCTGCAAACGCAGTGCAGTGCATTTTTGCCACTTTTTACAGCGATTTTCCCGCTGGTTTTTCTTTTTAGCTTAAGGGCCCATTCACACCACATCCAGATCATCTCCAGACCCGACCAGATTGTTCCCGGACCCAAAATGCATCCTAGTGTATCCCAATGCTCTGTTCACACGAGCACAGTCCGTTCCAGACCACACCAGACCAGAAAAATACTTAATGTCTCATTTTGTCAGTTCTGGAATTGCACTGGAACCGTGGGCAGGTTCACACTATTTTCCGGACCAGATCTGGTCCAGAAAATGGTGTGAACCTGCCCTTAAATGGGCTTTCAGGTGCAGTCCAGTGCGTTCCAGTGTGTTTGTATGCGTTTTTGATACATTTCTATGCGTTCCAGTGCATTCCAGGCCAGAGAAAATTAAACAAGCAATATGTTTTGTCTGGACTGGAACAGGATGCACTGGTGTGAACAGAGCCCAGAAATATCATAAGAATACATTGGGATGCTTTTTTGGTCCAGGAACAAACTGTTTTGGTCTGGACATGACCTGTACATGGTATGGACAAGCCCTAATGTACTTTTAGAGCTTATACAAAAACACATTATTACATAGCATACAATCTAATGATCTTTACTGTAGTTTTGTTTAAAGTTATAGACCTTTTCTGAGTTATTTTGAATTCCGGCTTCCATTCTCATACCAATTTGCCAGAAACTGTCAGTATACTGGCACAAACAATGCTTCTTAATTAGGGATCCCACAGTCTGAAAGCAAAAGCTGAGACATACATAATATGATGTTTGTTCGGTCTCTAACTGCCACCTCTTACTTCCTTTTGGGTGCCAAGCGTAATCAAACAATTATAGGATCCTGTTTCCAGTAATCCTGCTAATCCATGTTTATCTGGACTCTTAATTCTGAGAACTACACAAAGATTTCCAGTGGCAAAATTAAAAAAAATTAACTGACAAAACCTGACATAGACCTTGGAAGCAAGGACGGGAAGAAATAAAAACAATGTATGACGTTAAAGTAGTATTACATGCTCAAACTTTTTAAAATAATGAATCCAAATCAAAGCAACAGACAGCAATTACAACCAAACAGGGGATTTAACCCTTCTCCACTCTATTCAAAGCAAAATACATTGACAAAGGTCGGGCTGTACAGTAGTATTAGACTCCCAATCTTGTTTCCAATAATGAATCTAGAGAAAACAAATATACTTTGCCCAGCAAAGTATTTCTTTACAAGAACTTACAGTCATTGTGTTTCCAAACAGCTCCAACTCTCTCAGCTCGGCTCCCCTGAACCTCCTGTTGAGTACAATATCACAAGGCACAGCACAGTCTCCAGGAGCTGTCCATCAACTTTTTTTTTCTTTTAAATTATTCATTTGCAATGTGCCTTTGAACTTGCTAGATAATTTGAATAGTCGAGGGGAATCAGTTCCATAGCACACTTGGCTCCCTCCTTGCACGCCATAGCCCTCTTTTCTTCTTGGAGTGTCTAATTACTGTATATGCTGGCCATCTTCTCCATCCCTTTCCTCACCTTCCTCCATAACCTTGTATGTAGCTGCTAAGGGGTAGAGCAGTTTTGTCACAAGGGAGGTGCAGGGTGTGCGGCCCGCACCCGGGGGCCACCATTGGAGGGGTGACACCACAACGACTGATGGTCATTTTGGTGTCACCCCCTATGAAAAGTCAGGCACTCGATCACGGATCGAGAGCCCAAGAGTGTCAGGAGAGAGGAGGGGACCCTGGGGGCATTCCTCATCCCGCCGGGTGAACGTCCCCTCCTCTCTCTGCCGGCTTCCATCACCAAGATGGCCATCGGCAGGCGGCTATGAAAAGACCGCACATGCGCGATGACATCGGCGCGCGTATGTGCAATGATGTCACGGGTGTCACCAACCCTCAGGACGCCCCTGGGGTAGAGGAAAGTAAATAGTATAATGTCAACTTAGTGACAGTTCTGAGTCTGCTGGGGCTGCTGCCATCACATCCAAGATGGCGGCACCCATCAACAGTCTTAGGGCTTTTGGATGCTACACAAAGAAGGCTAAATAACATGTAAAGAATACTTTACATGAATATAAAGTCTTATGGTGAAGGCTTTTTTTTAATGAATGCTCTGGCAACAGTTTTTCTTTAAAGTTAATTTAAGTTGGTGGATGGAAGCTGGTGATAACTCCCTGTTACTATACAGAGTCCAAACATAGAATTTCCCATTTTCCAGTCAATAACCTACATCAATCTTCTGTCTAAATACAACTAAAGCCCGTGTTGACCTCATGGTAAACCCCGGACCATCTGACCATTTCTCTTTTTTTTTACTGCAAACCTAGAAAACAGGTTGACTGGATCATCATATGGCAGAAATTACCTCAGTTATTAAATATTCTGGAAATGAAAATACCAATGGAAGGAATACTTCCCTTCAAGGCACTTATCAAAAATGAACAATTATTGAATTTGGAGCAGTGAAAAATCCATGGTATTTAATCAGTGCCTGGAGCGGATAAATGTGGGGAGCTTAGCGTTGGATAACACAGTCCATGTTTCTCTAAAATCTTGGACTGAAAATAAAGACTCTGCAAGTCTCAGCTCTTTATAAATCATATATGTAACTACGGAGCCTGTAATATGCAGCAAAAACTACGGCTGAAGTTTAAAGGGGAATTCAAAACATGTTTAGGTTGGGTGGAGTGATGTAGGCTTTGATTCTTCAAAGCATCTTTACTGATGTCTATAATTTGGGTAAATAGAATACTCCTGGAATGTTCTGCTGTGATCCCAACTGGTTTCCACCTTTATTTCTAAAGAAGAATCCACTAGGGGCAGTGACACCTGTTTTATGGATTCTTTATAGGACTACTGGTCCATAACTTTATTGGTTGGTTTCACTAACCAATAGTGAAGCATAGGAAAGGAAGGGCCTGGGTGCGTGACCACAGGACCTGGTTGGAATTTGCTTAATTGGTTACCCTGGATTTAGGGATTCTGTGGTGCTATAAGCTCAACCAGGGTGCTGGGGCGTCCTGGGGTAGCTTCTGGCTTCGAAAATGTTGTGATGGTAGGACTCTGATGCGAAGGGGGCTCCTGATGTGAACATGGAACTCTGATGTTAAAGAAGGGGGCTCTGATGTGAAGGGGGGCTACTGATGTAAAGGGGGACAAAGTAGTTGAAAGGGGTGGCTCAGATGTTTCCTTGATTTTAAGGAGGGAATTTTTGCGTGTTTTGTGTGAGGTCTCCTTTAAAATGCATAACATTGTATACTGGAATGCCATGAGATTTAGCATACTGTTAAAGGATGCCATGACTAAAAAAATTTGAGAAACTTTGCTATGTGCAATATGTGACCTATCGCGTATGTATATTTTCATGGCAATTTGTTTTTCCTTTATAGTTTTGGATAGCGTGGTGTAAAGTTTTTAAATCTTTGTCAGAGTTTTATTGCTGTGTGTAACAAAGATATAATCACCCAAAGCTCAGAGCCAGCTTTTTCTTAGACCGGTCCTTCCAATGTCTCAAGTCTCCGGCACTGCAGTGCTCTAAAGTCCCATAAATCATCAAGGTCTATACACTGTATATAGACGTGATGATGCTGAGGAAGATTACAATGCTGCAGGGAGGGGGAGACAGGCCAGAGGAAGCGATGTGACGTTTCAAAGCTTTGGGTGAGTATATCTTTGTTTTTTTAGCACCTAGACACAAAAGAGCACTTCACCCTTGAAATGCAGGGGTAGCCCCACTGCAAGGGTTAATGAAAAATTCATGCCATTGGTCATACATATTTTTTGCACTTGAGTATGCTTTGAAATCAGCATCACCACAGGGCATAAAGGTTAACCGGCTAATTTATTTGCCAGTTTGGCAGCTGCTACTGTAGCCAAGAGATCTAGCTCTGCATGGATTTGGCTCACTCTTTGCCGGTTCTGAATGGTTGCATATGACTTGCACATGCAATTCACAATATTGGGGTAATTCATCACCTAATCATCTCACAAAGAAACCACCACTCAAATACCAGCCATCAGGGAAGCGCATATGGTTTTACTTTTAATAATTACTGCCTCATAGCGTACAGAAAACAAGAGGTTCTGTTGTCCTAAGAGCTGAAGACAGATAGGCCTAAAGCTTGTAATTCTGTTACCGAAATACTTCAAAGACAAAAAAGGTTCAACTAACGATCTGATTCTTTTTTTAATGAAAGCTGTGGTGTGTTCTCTGTACATTTCATCGTGGTTTGGGCTGTTCACGGTCCTAGGAATAATCCTATGTGGCTTAGCTTACAAACCTCTCTCACTTCATATTTTAAAAGCTGAAGTTTATTCTGCATAAAATTTTCCTTCATTGGTTTATTTTTCTGCGAATTGCCACGCAGATGTAACCCCATTAAAATCAATGGGGCCGCGTGGCAACCACTGTGCAACTGCACAAAATCGTGCAGTCCTGGGACGTACATCCCGGATCGCCCAGGTTTGCACCAGCTCTTACCTCACAATGGGAGAGCAGATAATTTGCAGTCTGGAACCTGATTCTCTGTCATACTTGGTGTCTGAACCCACCCCCCAGCCAGCTGCTTGATTGCTACGTGCAACGGTCAATAGAAAGATACTGTAGGTGACCACTTTTAGAAAAATCTGGTATATGAACAATAGAGCTTTCTGTATTTCTGTATCTCCTAAAGTCTCTAGGAGCAACCTCTGAGTTAGGTTGTCACTTTACAATGACTTCAGTACAGGTACTCTTGAAAAAGATGTCTAAAGAGAAACCAAGTGGCCAGAATCAGCAGCTACAGTAAGTATAATTTCCCCTTTAGGACGTCTGCAGTCCAGTCTCTTGCTGTGCTTAAGCTCATTGACATGTATACCCCTGTGTAGAGCCTTTCACAAGCCAAGCCCATGCAGATGAGGCCTGAAAGTGAGCAGAAAGGGCTGTGCGAGCGGTCATTGTGAGACGATTGTCCCATCAACCCTCCGGAGACACAGAAATGCTGAGCGTGTTGTGTGCAGCCCCAGCCTCATTCACGTCATGCCCAGAGACAAAGGAAACGCAGGGCAACTCATCACTGCCAAGAGCCCTGTACGTGAAGCCCAGATACACTTGGCAGCAAGGAACCTGCAGAGCCGTCAGACTATTAATTTATCAATAGTTTCTAGCTACATGTGTATAAAATGAAGAGAAAAAACTATAAATCAAAAATATATGTGTGTGTGCTATAAATATTTTAAAAATGTATTTTATTTTCTATCCGATTAACCGATTAATCGAACTTAATAATCGGCTAACTAATCGATTTTGAAAATAATCGTTAGCTGCAGCTCTAGCAGTATGGTTCCTATACAGAAGGGCCTAGGTGATCAGAGGTGGCCATCCTCAATGCCACCTAACAAACCCACTGAAGCATCACTGTGCTGCACGCACATCCTTGTTCCTTTGCTCTCTTGTGGCAAACAAGCAACTGTTATCAGCTTACTGCAATTCATCTCATGAAATATGATTTCTGATTTGTTAGAAAGGCATTCTGTACTTTGTACACTGCTCTTAAATGATATATAGACAGAAGTTGGCCAGAAGTGAAAATACTTGGTCATTTAACCTCTTGCCGTCCGCCCGTAGTAAAAAAACGGACGGACGGCACTGCAGCATCTGCGGGTTGCCGTCTCCAGACACACGGACCATGTTATGATACCCCATTGGCTAAACTAATCCCAGCCAATGCTCCTTAAAATGTAAAGCTGGCACCTAACTTTAAGGTTTCCTCTAGTTGTTGTCAATTGAGTTGGCGCCTACAAAAAAATCCGGCTAGCTCCTGGATAGAACAAAGTGGCTCCTGAATTCCATATTAATTTGCCCATCCCTGTAATAATATAACACTTGACAGCTATCATGCAGCCTCATAAATCTGAACTCATTTATCCTTGCCACTGGTCACTGTGTTGAGTACAGCAACCAGATGCTCTACTAAAGCCTGCCAGGGGGTCCAACCCTGTCCCTGAAGGATAGGCAATGCTGGTCTTCCAAACCTGACATTCTGATGATGAGGCTGGGTAGGTTGCCAGCAACTAAAAACAAAGTTTGCTGCAAAAAAAAGAGAGAGAACGAGTCGATGACAAGCTGTAGCAAACCACTTTCCATATTATATGATCTGAGTATACACTACATTTAACAATTGCAAAGAGTGTACTGTAGACCAGGGTATACACTGTAGAAGCCTAGAAGCCCTTTCACATGGGCTTTCCAATAAGGTCCAGGCCTCATTGGAAGCCCAATGTTAGTCTATGGGCAGCCGGATCTAAAGGGACAGGCATCCGTTTACATCTAGTTACCGCTTCGGGCCAGGTCCAGAAAAACAAATAGATCAGAGTTCCGTTTAACTGGACCCGATCATGCTGGATTGGAGGTAATCTGATGTAAACAGACACAAGTCCATTTACATCTTATTCCCCATAGACCAACATAGGTCTGGTAAGTTCAGTTTTTGCCTCCATCGCAAGATCTGTGCACAGATCCGCTGCTGATTGGACCGTGTGAAGGGGCCTTACACTTTTGTATAAACAATAATAAAAAAAATATTCTCAGAACATTCAATAAAGCCGTCAAGAGACTTGACGAATGCCATTTGAAACTTTAATAATGTTTTGCCACTACATTTGATAACGATCATCGATATGACCCCATTAACTATGAGGAAATTGAACGAACATCCAGAACATGACCATTTTCTAATGAAATTCTAACTGTCTATACCCAGCTTAATTGTTCTTGTTTATGTACCAATCTTTGTTTAGAAAATCATCCCGTAGTAACATCTTCCCACCAACATCTAACTTCTATGGGTACGTTTGTTTTTACCAAGAAACAAATGAGCAAATAGTAAATATTGCTTTGCTTCTGACCATTACAACACCCACCATAGCCCCTCCTTCCCCTCCAACACAACAATGCCGGTCTGATTTTCAGATCTCGCAACGTCAACACAGAGCTGTCAAGTTTTCCTTCTATGTAATCATTCCAGCATTGTATTTTATACCAAATACAATCCAATTGCCCATCAGACACTTTTCATCCACACTAAAAAAGAAGTAGAATTCTTCAACAGGTAACCACAGAATACAGCCACCGAGCCTTGCACATGTGGCTCTGTGATGACTAGTAGCTCTAAGAATTCACAACAACACAAACAGCATTTTCAACAAAGTGGGTGCTTAAAGCCAGAACAATAATCCCTTTCACTGCTGTATTTAGGATTAGGCTTGTGACTTTCTACTGGACTCTTTGCAGCAAAATGGGTGAGTAATGTACATAGTTAGAAATAGTTCATACTGGAATTACAATACATCAAATAAGTATTAGATTGAAAGGGCACTAAAGACCAATGATTGTGTCATTTGATTTTACATTTAGGGTCTTTGTTGTGGTTTCTGAAGATGCTGCATTTGGCATCTACACTTGAGAAATGATATCAAAGGCTAATTCCACCTTTAATACCATGTTTCATGTTACACCCATATTTAGGAGATATTAGGTATTTAGGCAACTATTTTAGAACATTTTAGAAGTCCACTGATACATGAAACGTGGTGCACAATCATGTACTAGATTTCGGCATCCATGTTATGGCATGATAAAGGCAAAGCTAGAGCTTTAATGAACTCAAGCTAAAGGAATAAGAAATTTCTAAGAGCTATATTGAGGCACCGAAATGTGGTAACACATGCCAACCAATTGGGCAATAGCTGACTATTGTCATGCCAGTAAAAAATGAATGCTGAATAAGCTCGTATCTAGACCTGTGGCCTCCCAAATTCAATTTTTTTTAGCTACCCTGAAGTTGGGGCGACTTAATGAAATGTCTCTTTATCAAGTATGGTCAGACTTGTGGGAGGCTAGGACAGATTGGCTAAAGATGAACTTATCATGTAAACTAACCAGTGGAGTACATAAGGATGCCACCTAGCCAGTATTTTAAGTATTTTACCAGACTGGTCAGTAAAAATTGGACTTGTGCCAATGTTATAAACTGATAAAGATAGGATCAAAAGGCTGGTATTTTTCCTAGAGAATGTGTCAACCTTAAAGTGCAACTAAAGCCAAAACATTTGTAGTTCTAGATAGAATGGAGAGAGATTAGACCATCTGTCAGGTTTTTATAGCTGTCTATGTCCCCATTAGGGAGATTCGTCCTCTCCTTTGACCGTTTTTCACTGAAAGTGAAAGTTAAAGAAAGTCCCACATTTTCTGTTTTCATCAGAACAGGGAAATTTTCCAATGGCAACACTAGTTCTGGTGAGCCTGCTGACCATCAGGGATTTCCCTCACTTTGGAGGGATTTCCTCTCACTTCCTTTTGTGGCTATCAGACAGGACGTGAAGGGAAATCTCCCCAATGGGACACAGATGTGAAAAAAGCTGACAGTTGTTATAGTCCCCTCTTCCCCTATCCCAAACGAATTAAAAACGTTTTGGCTTTAGGTCTACATTACGGGCCATGTCACACTAGTGATCCTGCTGCTGGCGTCATCTTGCCACCAACCAGATCACTAAAGAGAGCTCCCATCTGCTCCTATAGAGTCACTTCCTCATTGGATGAATTGCTGCATAATCTCACACAACAATGATGGAGCAGCAATGTAGCTATACCTCAATGGTTCAACTAGTGAGGGGGGCAATCGGCGGAGGTGAGTGTTTTCTCTGCTTTTTTAGTTATCCTGCCACTGGCAGGTTGCTGCAGAACCACTAGTGTGACACAGGCCTAAGAGTACACAGTTCATGGTCTGCTGGGTATGCCGCCAGCAGGGCCCAATCCATTTTTATTTCTCCCCTCTGCCTGAGAGCCGGCTGTAAAATTCCAGCTATGAGTCACATGTATGCAAGTAAGGATAACTTTACGGAAGTCATCTTCATGATGATTCCAGGGCAGAGGAGATTAATACATTCAGCCCCGCCACCAGTGATTTCAACACCCTGAAAGCCAACCCTACGCAGGTCATCCTCATCTACATACACAAGGGCAGACCTTTACAGCCAGCCTCACAGAGGGGAACGTAAAGACAGACAGGACCTCATCAGAGTACATACTGCATGCTAAACTAAATGCTGTGTACTTTACAAGTTAGTGAGAACCTGTCTAAGCTTTTCATTGTTCTGATTTTTCATGATAATTATCATCAGATGATGCCTAGGGTGTATTAATTACCAGTGGTATATATATTTATTTTTTTCACTCAACCAGTAAAAAGACAACCCAATGAAGCACACACCTCCAATTCCACATGAAGCCCCCCTCCCCTTCTAGTTGACATTCCATCCTGAAAGAGAGGATTAACACATAGAAGAATAGCTGGTTAGCAGTGCTGAAGCAATCATGGAAATTAGCTTACAAGTGATTTGTCAGCAGAGTGTGCAGATTACAGCACTAAACTACCGCACAATGGCAGCCAACTAGGAGGCATTCTCCAAAATCAGTGACGTCTGCCATAATGCCTTCCGATATTCCACATGTGCAGCCAGTAAAAACTACATTGACTTTATAGCACTGGTTTCATTGGCCAGCACTGCAAAAAAATGTTTCTACTTTCACCTTAGGTTATAGGTTATAGGTTGGACTTGATGGACATATGTCTTTATTCAACCTCAAATACTATGTAACTATGTAACCTTGAAAGAGGGAAGAGCCTTCTACTATGAAGCCAAAGGGTTTAGCAGTTTTTTTCCACAGAGGAGCTCTGAGTGGCCAGCAGCTTCAGTCTGGGCTTTAGTCAGCTCCAAAGAGAAGTAATTCAAGAATGTTAAAGGAGAACTATGAGATGAGTGATATCCACTCATCTCATAGTTCTAGCCGACCTGTGACAATGAGACTGTCACAGGTCGGCTAGAACTATGAGATGAGTGGATATCACTCATCTCATAGTTCTAGGCGACCTGTGACAATGAGACTGTCACAGGTCGGCTAGAACTATGAGATGAGTGGATATCACTCATCTCATAGTTCTAGGCGACCTGTGACAATGAGACTGTCACAGGTCGGCTAGAACTATGAGATGAGTGGATATCACTCATCTCATAGTTCTAGGCGACCTGTGACAATGAGACTGTCACAGGTCGGCTAGAACTATGAGATGAGTGGATATCACTCATCTCATAGTTCTAGGCGACCTGTGACAATGAGACTGTCACAGGTCGGCTAGAACTATGAGATGAGTGGATATCACTCATCTCATAGTTCTCCTTTAAGAGTGCACCAATGCGTGTCTGAAGTGAGCAGTGAAAGATGGATTCTTATAGAAATGTTAGTAAGGAGTCACATGAGCCTTAAAAGGTTGAATTAATCCCAGTCTTAGGTGCTCCAACAGTGAGATCTCCCTGAAATAATTCCTGACTCTGTTCCTGCTCACTTGGAAGTTTAGGGTTTTCATGCTCACCTCTGTATTTTCTAGTCCCCAACATATAAGAAGATTATTGACAAAAGCGAAGACGCTCCAAAGGCCGCCATCATTCTCCTCTCAAACCAGCAGGTGCTCACTCCTCCAGGGACCATTCTTCCCACATACCACAAAACGATGTTTTGTAGCCACACATCACTTCCATGGGGTAAAACCAACTTTAGTATACAGCACATGCACAAACATTTCACCCAGGGACCTCACTCTAACGTGTTTGGTTCTCCTACTAGGGCACTGTGATTAAGCCTCGGTAGAAGGTGAAATTAGTTAGAGAGAGCTCCCTGGGTGGAGTTGTAATGCATGTGTTGTATAATAAAGTTAATTTTATTCTATGGAAGTGGAGTAAGCCTCCAAAAGATTGTTTTTCAGAATATAGAATGAAGAGAGCATGCATTTTACTCATAAAGACCACAATAGGTATGCAGGAACACAAGGTTAGAGATCTCACCAAGGGTTCCCTAGAGAGAGAGATTAAACTCTCCAATGGTTTAATTTTGAAATGTGTTTTGGGAGCACTGAAACTTTAAAAGGAGATGCTTAGTGCCAAATTTGAACGCCCAACAAGCACCCCCCCAAAGCCAGATTCACTGGCCAAATCACCTTTGGGGTGGGACATTCAGATACACACATGGCAATTTTTTACCACACTGTCTTCGCCCCCTCCCATGTCACAGCCAGTGTCACGCCTTCATAGCTGGACTTCCCAATTATTTATTTATTCTACATCATAATGATTCTACCATGTGAGTGCAACACTCTAACTTGGCATTTAAACAGCTGAGGCAACCAAGTTAAAGTGGTAATTCTGGGATTCCTCACCACTAAATTACTGGAAAGGTATAGGAAACCAGTATGTGATTCCACCTGCCAGTAACTATACCAAAATAACATAATAGTTTTGGATAAGGTTGACATCCACTCTCCAAACAAACCCAAAATTGTGATTGCCACTGAAAAAAAAGGAACCTCTTTATGAAACAGCAAGTTCATTTTCCAACACATGCAGCATCTCTTTTCCCTGACTTAGTTCTGCTTCTGGGTGGTCCAAAACATCCCCTTCCCCAATAACAAAGTCATTGAAACACTAAAAAGGTCTATTAAGGATTGCCGAAAGATCTGGAGCCCACTTGGTTAATCAGAACCATGAAACACGTGAACATCCAGAGTGTGAATTTGCCAAGCTGTGTGCATGCTAAGAGAATGAGGCGCTATTTGTTTTACTAATGGCACCCCAGCCACATCTGAACAAACACGGCACTGGGTGAGCTTGGAAAACTTGAGCTACTATGTTAATGGCACAGCAGTGATGATTAGGACACTGTGACCGAAAACTTCAGTCTAGACAAGTGACCATCACAACCAGTAAAAAGGCTGAACGAGATAAGTCAAAGAGTCAGCATTTTATTTTCAACATTTGAACAGAGCTCAGTCCGTCTTTATCAAAACACATCAAAATGTTGACAATAAAATGCTGTCGCTTTGACTTATCTCTGCTGCAAGACCTGTGAATGCCTCTAGATCATCATTCCCACCCTTCTTTCAGTCATGGTACCCTTAAAAAGTATGCAAAATCTCAAATATAATGGATTTTAAAGGAGACCCAATGCAAAAACACACAAAAAGTTTAATTGCTCCCTTTACATCAAAACCCCCTTCAAATAAGGAGCCCCAATTCACATTAGACTTCCCCCTTTAACATCAGAGTCCCCCTTTACATCAGTAGCTTCCCTTCACATTAGAAGCCCCCTCCCCTTCACATCAGGAGCTCTCCTAACATTCGAAGCCTCCCGTTTTTATTGGTAACCCCAGCTAGTTTCAGCTGCGGGAGCCCTTCGGTTCATGGGTGAGCTGGGAAAACTTGAGCTACTATGTTAATGGCACAGCAGTGATGATTAGGACACTGTGACCGAAAACATCAGTCTAGACAAGTGACCATCACACAACTAGTAAAAACGCTGAACGTCAATAGGAAACAGTTGGGTGGAGCTAGCTGTCACTGCCAGCTCTGCCCAATTGTTTTTTTTTTTCTTTTAAACAAAAATTTTTTTTTGACATTTTTCAATTTATTTACATTTTAAATTTATTTTTCCAACTTAAAAAAAAAAAACTATTCTCATTGATTTGATATTCTGCTCGGTACCATGTGAATAGGGGCGAACGGTAGCGAGTGAGCTGCCGGAGCTTCGACCAGATTTTGGATCGGCTGAGTGGAAGTACTTCTGCACTTCGGCTCAGCCGGGCATACAGAGCATGTTCAGCTGACGGAAGTGCAGCCGATGTACGCCTGATTTCTGATTTCCGCCTGAAATCAGCCATACTGAACCGTAGTGAATAGCCAAACGTTGTTGTTCAGCTCACTTCACTACGGCTCGGTTATTCATTCGGCTGCCTTTGGCAGCTTTGTAAATAACCCCGTAAGTCTCATGGAGGAGTTCATGAGACTCAGCAATCCAGTCCCATTCTCATGTGTGAATGGAGCCATATGATTATTGAATATGTTCCCAGAAAATAATTTTGGTACATAAGCTACCACGGACTGATTAGATCTCTGTATGTATTTAAAATTATTATAGAGTTCCTTTCAAACAATATTAGTTGAGGACAAAGAAAAAACAAATCTGATGCTACATGTTCATAATTATAGTCCAAGTCTAGTGAACTGTGACACGTTTATTTCATGGAAAGTTAATAAGTCACCAGGGCAGTGAGAGCTGACTTGACATTGAGGAATTCTCAGCCATTTGCAGGGTGTTTGCCTCTCTGAATAACTTAAGAGTGAATGGATTTACATGTGAAATGTACACAGAATAGTAACTCCAAACCCCACCCGCCATGTGAGAGGCTATATGATGGCACCGCCATTCTAATACTGACATATGGCATTATTACAGCTCACTTGGGGCCTCATGACTGGATGTGTCTGAAGGAAACATTGCTCTTGCATCCCACTGCACACAACGTCTACTCAATTTCATTTAACCTGAAACAATAAGTAAGACATAAATGATGCATTGGGGCACAGCAGTTTTTGTTTTACCCCTTATCACAGTTTCAGTAAGAGCCCCTTTAACACAGTTTAATTACCACCTCTTCATCCTACTACTACCTCTGGATCCTACTACTACCTCTTAATCCTACTACTACCTCTGGATCCTGCTACTACCTCTGGATCCTGCTACTACCTCTTAATCCTACTACTACCTCTTACTCCTACTACTACCTCTTAATCCTACTACTACCTCTTGATCCTGCTACTACCTCTTGATCCTGCTACTACCTCTTAATCCTACTACTACCTTTGGATCCTGCTACTACCTCTTAAACCTACTACTACCTCTTAAACCTACTACTACCTCTGGATCCTGCTACTACCTTTGGCCTTTGGATCCTGCTACTACCTCTTGATCCTACTACTACCTCTTGATCCTACTACTACCTCTTGATCCTACTACTACCTCTGGATCCTGCTACTACCTCTGGATCCTGCTACTACCTCTTAATCCTACTACTACCTCTTGATCCTACTACTACCTCTGGATCCTGCTACTACCTTTGGCCTTTGGATCCTGCTACTACCTCTTGATCCTACTACTACCTCTTGATCCTACTACTACCTCTTGATCCTACTACTACCTCTGGATCCTGCTACTACCTCTGGATCCTGCTACTACCTCTTGATCCTACTACTACCTCTTGATCCTACTACTACCTTTGGATCCTGCTACTACCTCTGGATCCTGCTACTACCTCTTAATCCTACTACTACCTCTGGATCCTGCTACTACCTCTGGATCCTGCTACTACCTCTTAATCCTACTACTACCTCTTACTCCTACTACTACCTCTTAATCCTACTACTACCTCTTGATCCTGCTACTACCTCTTGATCCTGCTACTACCTCTTAATCCTACTACTACCTTTGGATCCTGCTACTACCTCTTAAACCTACTACTACCTCTTAAACCTACTACTACCTCTGGATCCTGCTACTACCTTTGGCCTTTGGATCCTGCTACTACCTCTTGATCCTACTACTACCTCTTGATCCTACTACTACCTCTTGATCCTACTACTACCTCTGGATCCTGCTACTACCTCTGGATCCTGCTACTACCTCTTAATCCTACTACTACCTCTTGATCCTACTACTACCTCTGGATCCTGCTACTACCTCTGGATCCTGCTACTACCTCTTAATCCTACTACTACCTCTTGATCCTACTACTACCTCTGGATCCTGCTACTACCTCTGGCCTTTGGATCCTGCTACTACCTCTTGATCCTACTACTACCTCTTGATCCTACTACTACCTCTTGATCCTACTACTACCTCTGGATCCTGCTACTACCTCTGGATCCTGCTACTACCTCTTGATCCTACTACTACCTCTTGATCCTACTACTACCTTTGGATCCTGCTACTACCTCTGGATCCTGCTACTACCTCTTAATCCTACTACTACCTCTGGATCCTGCTACTACCTCTGGATCCTGCTACTACCTCTTAATCCTACTACTACCTCTTACTCCTACTACTACCTCTTAATCCTACTACTACCTCTTGATCCTGCTACTACCTCTTGATCCTGCTACTACCTCTTAATCCTACTACTACCTTTGGATCCTGCTACTACCTCTTAAACCTACTACTACCTCTTAAACCTACTACTACCTCTGGATCCTGCTACTACCTTTGGCCTTTGGATCCTGCTACTACCTCTTGATCCTACTACTACCTCTTGATCCTACTACTACCTCTTGATCCTACTACTACCTCTGGATCCTGCTACTACCTCTGGATCCTGCTACTACCTCTTAATCCTACTACTACCTCTTGATCCTACTACTACCTCTGGATCCTGCTACTACCTCTTAATCCTACTACTACCTCTTGATCCTACTACTACCTCTGGATCCTGCTACTACCTTTGGCCTTTGGATCCTGCTACTACCTCTTGATCCTACTACTACCTCTTGATCCTACTACTACCTCTTGATCCTACTACTACCTCTGGATCCTGCTACTACCTCTGGATCCTGCTACTACCTCTTGATCCTACTACTACCTCTTGATCCTACTACTACCTTTGGATCCTGCTACTACCTCTGGATCCTGCTACTACCTCTTAATCCTACTACTACCTCTGGATCCTGCTACTACCTCTGGATCCTGCTACTACCTCTTAATCCTACTACTACCTCTTACTCCTACTACTACCTCTTAATCCTACTACTACCTCTTGATCCTGCTACTACCTCTTGATCCTGCTACTACCTCTTAATCCTACTACTACCTTTGGATCCTGCTACTACCTCTTAAACCTACTACTACCTCTTAAACCTACTACTACCTCTGGATCCTGCTACTACCTTTGGCCTTTGGATCCTGCTACTACCTCTTGATCCTACTACTACCTCTTGATCCTACTACTACCTCTTGATCCTACTACTACCTCTGGATCCTGCTACTACCTCTGGATCCTGCTACTACCTCTTAATCCTACTACTACCTCTTGATCCTACTACTACCTCTGGATCCTGCTACTACCTCTTAATCCTACTACTACCTCTTGATCCTACTACTACCTCTGGATCCTGCTACTACCTTTGGCCTTTGGATCCTGCTACTACCTCTTGATCCTACTACTACCTCTTGATCCTACTACTACCTCTTGATCCTACTACTACCTCTGGATCCTGCTACTACCTCTGGATCCTGCTACTACCTCTTGATCCTACTACTACCTCTTGATCCTACTACTACCTTTGGATCCTGCTACTACCTCTGGATCCTGCTACTACCTCTTAATCCTACTACTACCTCTGGATCCTGCTACTACCTCTGGATCCTGCTACTACCTCTTAATCCTACTACTACCTCTTACTCCTACTACTACCTCTTAATCCTACTACTACCTCTTGATCCTGCTACTACCTCTTGATCCTGCTACTACCTCTTAATCCTACTACTACCTTTGGATCCTGCTACTACCTCTTAAACCTACTACTACCTCTTAAACCTACTACTACCTCTGGATCCTGCTACTACCTTTGGCCTTTGGATCCTGCTACTACCTCTTGATCCTACTACTACCTCTTGATCCTACTACTACCTCTGGATCCTGCTACTACCTCTGGATCCTGCTACTACCTCTTGATCCTACTACTACCTCTTGATCCTACTACTACCTCTGGATCCTGCTACTACCTCTGGATCCTGCTACTACCTCTTAATCCTACTACTACCTCTTACTCCTACTACTACCTCTTAATCCTACTACTACCTCTTGATCCTGCTACTACCTCTTGATCCTGCTACTACCTCTTAATCCTACTACTACCTTTGGATCCTGCTACTACCTCTTAAACCTACTACTACCTCTTAAACCTACTACTACCTCTTGATCCTGCTACTACCTCTTGAGCCTGTTACTAATTCTTTATCCTGCCAGTAGATCCTTTATTTTTACACTTTCTTTAACAAAGGTGACAACGCTGTTAGTTCTAAAGCAAAATAATTTCTGTGTTGTCACTTTGTATTCAAAACTACAAAACAATATGTTTTACCATAGTGGGCCTTTAACCACTAATACACTGGGAACATTACACCTGAATTTTATTCTGTTGATATTTTGCCTTCCCTGGCTCCTCATTTTGAACATGGTAAAAAAAATGTTTAAATAAAACATTTCCATTTTCATTACAGATCTTATTTCAGACCCAGTGACATCATCAGTGGGTCTCTGTTCTTCTGTATGCAATGCAGGCACATCATGGCTGGTGGGAGGGGCCTGCACGTTGCTGTAAATAGCTTTCTGGAACATTACATCACAGAATCCTGCCTCAGTATTCTTCTCAAGTCCTGATGCCAGCAGTGGGCTGGCTCTTGTGCGGAGCTATGCATTTGTCAAAATGCCTTGATTGGTAAATGTCATTCTGGAGGAGAGGGTGTTCCTAAGTAGGCATTTGCATGCATGGAATGCCCACATGTGAAGCTGAGCCTCCATGGTTGAAAGATCTGAAATACAATGAATGGAAGGTATAGGCCAGGGACAGTCAGGCTGAGGAGGAAAGGTCTAGATGATGCTGTACGTCCTCCATCCAGGGAATGTGACAGGCTCTATCTGACTTGCTGTAGCGTACCTCCTGGCGGTACTGCAATACCGCGCGTTTCGCTGCCGCCATAACTCTATTTCACCGCAACGCAAGGTATTGTGGTACCAGCCACCAGGAGGTCCATTGGGTGCCCTTCAAATGAATGGCAGTGCAACTCACCAGCACACCTAGCATGCAGCGCGCTGTGCGATAGTGTGCACTGGATGTACGGATCCTGTGCGTTCAGCACAATGCTATAAGGTGAACAGGCCCTTAATCTTTTTGTTTGCTATGAGTCCAGTCTATTTGACTCTCTTTATACCCAGCACACTAAAACCCTAATGATACTCACTTGGACTATGTTCATTGTATCAACTAAACAGATACATTATCACACAGTTTCAAACTATTTACATTTGTAACCAACACGTTTTGTTAGTGTTGAATAGAGTTGAGAAGACTGCAACCACTGTGAGGTTTTTTTTAGGCCATCAGTGACCGATTGGGGAGATTTCCCTTCACTTCCTGTCCAATGACAAGGGAAGGGAAATCTCTACCTTGTTGCCACTGTTGCCACTGTCGAAAGCTCCAACTCGTCTAAATCTCCAACTACTTCACTGCCGTGTACTTGCAAGATGGAGATTTCGACCAGACGGCGTTAGACTGCAAAACACAAATACTGACGGAGCTCTGTGCAGCTGCATTTTAACAATATTCAGCAGGTGGCAAACTCGATGAGTATTCTGAAAATGCTATGCGCGCATGCGCCCTGCAGAGCTCCAGTCTTTCTGAGCACTTGAACTGAGGTAGTTGGAGCCTTCGACAAGTTGGATCTTTCGATAGAACACCTCCACTATAGGTGTCCCCACTGCAAGATTTCCCCTCACCTCCTGTTCTGGTGACAACTGTATAAATTGTAGGTTTCACTTACTTTTCACTTACCCTCCCATTGAAAATGATCATCAGAACAAACAGAGGATGAATCTCCCCGGCGGAGTTTCATACTGCAATGGAAACCAGACACTTCACCATGCCATCAAAAAATAAATAAAATGGCTACAGATACACTTTAGGGCTCATTCACACGGGCGTGTATGTCCATACAGCGTGCAGCCCCATGCAAAGACTTAATTCTGGGAGTGACAGGCGCCCCGTGTAATTGTGTGCGGCAGCCTGTACCTCCCTATGGGAAGACATGGTTGCACGCGGATACACGCAGTCCCGTACCTGCACATCTGTGCCGGTCCGGCCGTCTTCCCCTTGGAAAGCGAAGTCTGCCCGTACTGTGTGCCGGAGGATGTAAACACTGCACTGGGCCCACAGTGTTCCAACCACACCGCCGATGGGTGACTGTTTATATTTACAGTCTGGAAGTTCTTTGCTTTTGTTTCTGGAAGTGCAATTACCGTTCAATAACAAAGAGAATTCATCTTTTATTGATGTGACTATGGCACTGCCAGAAGTGCTTACAACAATCACCTTTTATTTCCATTGTTTAGATCTTCTATTCAAAAAGCAAACCAAAGCTGCAGTAAGCTAGTAGCAGTTTGTCACATTCGGCTGGACTTCTCCTGTAAAGGTGGCCATACACTTTACAACCATCGCAAGACCTTAGTCTTGCGATGGTTGTAAAGTAATAAAAAAAACGTACGATCTGCCCATCTTGGACAGGCAGATCATACTTGCGATCATCGCAAACCCGCCCCCCTGAGGGGCGGGCTTCCGATTACCGCAATGCTGAACTGGCAATGCCCGTTGGGCATTTGCCTCCCGAGCACCATTCAAACCAGCCGAAAATCGTAAGATTTTCGGCTGGTTTTCTAACGTGCTCCTTAGACAAAAGACGTGCAACCGTACAGTAGAAACGGTCGCACGTCTTCATTCACACTGCACGATTCTCGTATGATCGTGGGATTCAGTAGACTGCAATAAACTGATACCAGGTCAAATCCAGGTGCTTACACAGAACAGGGCACATAGAAAACAATTGTCTTCAATGTCCCATTGCAGGAACAAGTATTAATCAAGCCAAGGAACAGCACCAGTCTCCGCACATGGTGTAAATACTTGTGGCCTCTAGCGGCCAAGCAGGCACTACTGTCAACTGTTTAATTAAATATGTGATCTTCATAGTTGCTATGAGCACCGGCTCTGTCATCTGCTCCAATCTTCATCAGTCCATGTTTACTATAAAATACAGGATCAAGCTGAAAGTGAGACTCAGGTCTTCCAGTTCATGGCAGTTCACGTTGTAATAAACCAATAAATTAGACAGCCATAGGTGACCCGAGTGCCATGATGTCACAATGCAGGGTACTTGTATGAGTAGCTGAGATAAAAGCTGCCATTCCCTGACTCCTGGACTGCATCCTACTTCCGGGGCAGTGACATCACATGCCAGTAAAACGTAACCAGTTCCACTTCGCTGCCACAGAAATTAGGACGTGTCCTGAGTTCCAACATGGCAGCTTCAACTAGAGCTTCTTACATGGATGTCTTGCTTTCAGCACACAATCCTTCCGGTTAATCAGATGCAGCACACAATCCTTCCGGTTAATCAGATGCAGCACACAATCCCTACTGTCAATCAGATGTAGTGCACAATCTTTACTGTCAATCAGATGCCGCACACAATCCCTACTGTCAATCAGATGCAGCACACAATCCCTACTGTCAATCAGATGCAGCACACAATCCCTCCGGTCAATCAGATGCAGCACACAATCCCTCCGGTCAATCAGATGCATCACACAATTCTTCCTGTCAATCAGATGCAGCACACAATCCCTACTGTCAATCAGATGCAGCACACAATCCCTACTTTCAATCAGATGCAGCACACAATTTCTACTGTCAATCAGATGCAGCGCACAATCCTTTCTGTCAATCAGATGCAGCGCACAATCCCTCCTGTCAATCAAATGCAGCACACAATCCTTCCTGTCAATCAGATGCAGCGCACAATCCCTCCTGTCAATCAGATGCAGCACACAAAACTTCCTGTCAATCAGATGCAGCACACACAACTTCCTGTCAATCAGATGCAGCACACAAAACTTCCTGTCAATGGCATACTTAATTCACTGTATAACAGCTACTCCATCCAAGATCTTATGCTTGTACTCAGAATTACAAACACTTCACAGCTATCATCTGGATCAGAGAGCAAACATCAAACGCGGCCACACTCATTAAAAAGGCTTGAAGTTAATCTTTTATAAACCACAATGGATGTACTGTAACATAGACACCACCCCCCACAAAATACCTTCCAAGTG
>NW_017306393.1:1140477-1155440 GCF_000935625.1 Nanorana parkeri
AGAATAAAACATTTTCTAACAGAGACCTGGGGGCTGCCATCACTACTTCATTCTGCAAATGCTGGTTTCCTGGCTGTCATATTTAACCTTCTGCTTTGATACTCTTACCTATCTCTTACCTGGAACAAGTATGCAGTTATGTGGTAGTAGTTAATCACATTATACTGGACTAGTTCTGTAATGTTGAAAATGTCTTGTAACTCACTTCTTAATGGGTACAGATACCTCAATGAAATCACCATGCAATGTGTAGATGCTGATGGTCTTTCCTCCCATTCTGTTCTTGTACAATCATCATCTACACATTCCATAATGATTGTGGTAAGGTTCCTGTGCTACTTATGTGGATATAAATGTTGGGGGGGTTGTTCCTATCACTCATTAGAACCTAAGAAGCAGCTTGGATAAGCTACAAAATGTCTTCAACATTACAGTACAAGCCAAGTTGAATATGACTACTGTCTAGCTAATACTAGTCATACTCAACTTGACTTGTTCTGTTATGTTGAAAACATTTCAACATTCATCCAAGTAGCTTCCTCAACTCAACTATGATGATCATTTGGTTGAGTGGCACAGCGTCCAGCTGAATGCGACTGACTGCTACTAGATAGTAGATACCTTGACCTAGATACATGATAACCCTTATTATACAGGATTTATATAGCGCCAACAGTTTGTGCAGCGCTTTCCTTATAGACATGTATTCAAATAATGATGTGTTACTTTACAGGTCCACATACCGGTGCCATTGGCTTGAACCCTGCTGGACCCAGTCAGTCAGTGTACTAACCAGACATAGAGAAGGGGACTGTTAATGGCAAATGGCAACCCAGGTAGCTGAGGACGGTATTTGGGTCAGGGTCGAAATGTCTTTAACATTACAAAACAAGCCAAGTTGAATATGACTACTATTAGCTATATCATGCCCTGGATACACGAGAACCTTTATTGACGTGTATGCAAATAAGGATATCTGACTTTCCTTTGACTTACAGATCTGCATGCTTGTGCCGTCAGCCGCATCTTGCTGAACCTAGTTGGTTAGTGTACTAATCAGACAACTAGAAAAGGACCCAAAAAGCTACGAAAGCTACTTGGGTGAGTGTTGAAACATCTTCAACACTGGAGAATGAGCCGAGTTGACTATGACTACTATTAGCTATACCATGACCTGGAAACCAGAGATCCTTTACAGACAAGTATGCAAATAATGATGTCTGACATTACAGATTCACATGCTTGTGCCACTGAATTGAACCTTACTGAACCAGGTCAGCCAGTGTACCAATCAGACAACTAGAAGGGGTTTTCCAATGACAAATGACAAGCCAGGTAGCTGAGGAAGGTATTTGGGTCAGTGTCAAAACGTCTTCAACATTACAGAACAAGCCAAGTTGAATATGACTACTATAAGCTATCTCAAGTCCTGGATAATGTAAACCTTTACTGACATATATGTAAATAAAGATATCTGACTTTACAGATCTGCATGCCATTGACACCATACTGAACCCAGTTGGTTAGTGTGCTAATCAGACAACTAGAAGACAACTAGAGGAGGACTTTCAATGGTGACCCAAGAAGCTGAGGAAGCTACTTGGGTGAGTGTTGAAACATCTTTAACATAACAGAACAATGCAAGTTGAATATGACTACCATCAGCTTTACCATAACCTGGATACATGAGAACCTTTATAGACAAGAATGCAAATAAGGATATCTGACTTTCCTCTGACAGATCCACATGCCTATGCCATTGAATGGAACCTTACTGAACCCAGGCGGCCTATGTACCAATCAGACAATGAGAAGGGGATTGCCAGTGGCAGCCCCCATGTGTCTCTTATCAAAGCTTTCCTTTAAGCCACCACAACACCCAAGTTTTTGTTCTTTTTCCAGAAAAAATGGAATCAATGGCTTTCCATTCCAAGAAATGACACCCTGCAGATGTTAATGAAATGCAGCTCTTTTTCCCCCTTGTGACCCCCCCTTCCCCTCTCCCCTATAGACAGCTTGTCCACGCAGTGACTTTACAGTATAATATCTCCACATGGGACATCATGCCAATCCTTCCACTACAAAGCAGCTCTCCTAGTTGAACAGGCTGAAAGGATCTAGTAGGAGAAACGTGCCTGGCTGAACCACCCCCTTGAAATCCATCAGACAATGGGGGCTTTTTTTTTTTTTGCAAGACTGCAAATTGCATTGAAGGGAACTGCAATAGCAGCGAGGACAACCTCAGGCAGGGTAACCCTAGGTGGGGGGTGGGCTGTACAGATGGCACTTGGGGAGCCAGCATCATTAGGCACACACAGCGCTACGGTCAAAGGCAGCGCTACTCACCAGCACCACCGCAAATCGCTCCTCCAGTTCACCTGGCTCGGGCATGGGCAGCTTTAGGGGCATATTGTGCGCCTTGAATTCAGTCTGGTTAGAATCCATGCTGCCTGCATTCCCCATGATGTTGAAGCTTCTCCACCTCCACCTTTCCAGAGGAAATCAGTCCTTCTCCTTCTTCTCCTCCACCTCCCCCGTGCGAGCGATCTCCCTCCCCAACCGGCGTCCAGCTAGTCCTGGATCTGGGGTGGGGGGCTCCCGATACAATAGATCCCGAGGCTCCTTCTTCTAGCACACTGGCAGCTCTGCCACCTTCCTGGCCCTGGGTACCCTCCAGAAAAAGCCCGGCTCGGTTCCTAGACAAGGGCTGCGAGGCACGGATGGCATCTGCATGTTGCACAATTTGCACACCACTCCCCGCTCGGTGCTGCTGCTGCTGCTCAGTGAGAGGAGCACAAGAGGCTCAGGGGCAGCCAGTGTGAACACAACATGGAAACTCCCTTTATTGTCCAAGGGAAGGGAAAAGCTCCCTCTAGTGATCCAGGCAGAACTGTCTCCGGTCAGGTGAAGGTAGATGCTGCTGATGATGCTGCTGATGGTGATGATGCTGATGATGCTGTTATGGGGTGAGGACAGACTGATTGACAGCTTCGGCTCATCAATCTGCCACTGTTAGGATGCAATCAGGGCTCTGCTTGGAATCAGTGCAGGGCACGTCACTGTCTCAGGACCTCCAGCTCAGCCTGAAGGGAAAAAATATATTAAAGTGAAAATTCAGCAAATGAGGGCATTGAATCACCCAAAAAAATCAGTTGTAAAATGTTGACACCCAGCTCATTCATCTACTACTTCAAGTGACACTAAGGGGGCTAGCGAACATCAGCTATGAGGAAATGTGACAAAGGTTACACTTGTTCACTCCTGAGAAGAGGTGTGTAAGAGGAGATATGATCACAATGTATGTGTAAAAATGTGCCAAAAAACTCAGAAATTAAATCTTTAAAATGCTTTAAAGTACATTAACTGTTAACAAAAATGTATCTTATTTGTGAATCACTCAGCTGTAGATCCTCAAATCATCCAGCTCCATCCATCTACAGCTTAAAGTGACACTAAACTCAGAATGTATTTTTAAATCTTAAAAATACATTTAAGTACCCTATTAACAAAAATTTATCTTATTTGTGTATCACTCTGCTAAAGATCCACAAATCATCAGAACTGGTGCTGACACTGTCCCTTCCTTCCGGAGGGGGGCTACTTTTGTTCCCCATGGTCCCTGTGTGTGTTGTAAAGTAGCCACCACTCCAAGCTCACTCCCGTGATGGACTAAAATCTCACGTTGAGTTTACTAATTTGTATTGAGATTGTAGCCCATCATGGGAGTGAGCTTGGAGCGGTGACTACTTTACATCACACACAAGGATCATGGAGAACAAAAGTAGCCGCCCTCCAAAAGGAAGGATAGCGTCAGCACCAATCCAGAGATGATTTGAGGATCTAATCTGGCAGCTGCAGATTAAAAAATATAGAAAATTACTTTTCAAATTATTTTAAGGTGATATAGCTTATATGAGGTTTGTGTTTATGTGTTCAATGAGTCACTAAGAGCTCTCCCTAGTGGCTGATCTACAAATCTCTGTATCTACGACAATAACTCAAAACATAGGAAACATATATTATGGTAAACACTGCAATTCTAACTCAAAACATATATACTCTGATCTACTCTGTGTTTTTATTTTAATTACATTTGGTTGACCTAAAACAGCAACAACATTTCAAGTGAATTGATAGATAAAACTTGTCTCTTTAAATTTTAGCTAAAGAACAGAAGAGTTAGAACTCCTGTCACTTTTATTATTAAAGGAGAACTATGAGGTGAGTGAAAATTGCTCATCCTCATAGTTCGAGCCGACATGTGACAATGAAACTGTCACATGTCTGCTCAATAGATCGGGAAGTGAGCGAACACATACCGTCGCTCGCTCACTTCTCGATCATGTCCCTGCAGAGAGCTCTGACTGATTCCCCACCTCCCCTGTCCGTTCCTCCAGCGCTGACTGCCGGGACGGACGGGGGAGGGGCGGGTACAGCTGGCTCTGCCTCTAGATAGGCAGAGCCAGCTGTCAATCACGCAGCTGGGTGGATCTCGACAGTAATGTCGGGACCCGTCCCGCCTGCGGCGGTCTCAGTATACCGCGAGCTGTAGCTTGCGGTATACTGAGCTTTGGGTGACTGGAGGACACTAGTTTGTGTCCTCCCATGTCCCTGAGGAGAACTATGAGGAAAAGCACTGACCCCATAGTTCTCCTTTAATATGTCCTGCTGGAAGCATGTACCCTTTCTTTCCTTGATGACCAGGGTCACTGTTGACAAGTGTCCATTGTCATTTCCATGGTGTGTGTTCTACAGAGAAAAAGGAGACGACATTCAGAGTTTATGTGTAGATTCAACAAAATCATTTCATCTGCGGTGGATAGTAGTCTACATTTCTAAAGGTGCGGCATTTATCCAGTGTGTTAAATAAATATTTTTTTCTAGGCAGGTTAGAAAACCCAGTGTCACTTTTGGTCTCATTTTTGTTTTTTTTCTGCCAACACCATTCATCCACTACCACTCCTCTCTCCATAGCACCACTCAAACCCTCCACATACCCTTCCTCATAGTATCATCTTCTCCACATCCCCTGTCCACAGTATCACTCATCTTCTGCACCTCCCTTTCTCCATAGTATCACCTATCCCCTTCTCCTTTCCTTTTTCTTAGTATCACTGACCTCCTGTATCTCCCCTTTTCTATAGCATCACTTATCTCCTCCACCTCCCCTCTCCATATCACTCATCTCCTCCACCTCCCTTTCTCCATAGTACAACCTATCTCCTCCACCTTTTCTTCTTCATAGTATCCCTCATCTGCTGCACCTCACTTTTCCAATAGCATCACTTATCTCCTCCACCTCCCCTCTCCATATCACTCATCTCCTCCACCTCCCTTTCTCCATAGTACAACCTATCTCCTCCACCTTTTCTTCTTCATAATATCCCTCATCTGCTGCACCTCACTTTTCCAATAGCATCAATTATCTCCTCCACCTCCCTTCTCCATATCACTCATCTCCTACACCTCCCTTCTCCATATCACTCATCTCCTACACCTCCCTTTCTCCATAGTATCACCTATCCCCTCCACCTTTCCTTCTTTTTAGTATCCCTCATCTCCTGTACCTCCCCGTTCCCATAGTATTACTTATCTCCTCCACCTCCCTTCTACATATCACTAATCTTCTCCGCCTTCCTTTCTCTATAGTATCACCAGTTTCCTCCACCTTCCTTCTTCATAGTATGCTTCATCTCCTCCACCTCTTCTTCTCCACAGAGTTATCTATCTCCACAACCTCCCCTCTCCATATCACTCAACTCCTCCACCTGCCCACTTCATAATATCACTCTCCTCCACCCTCCGTTCTCCATAGTACCATTTATCTTCTCCACTTCCCCTTCTCCATTGTACAACTTATCTCCTTCACCTTTCCTTCTTCATAGTATCAATCATCCCCTAGGCCTCCCCTTCTATATAGTTTAATTCCTCTACTATTCCACTATACCATTTAGTGGAGATTTCGTAGAAGAGAAATAGTATGATCATACTTTTTCTTTTCGGTGAAATCTCCATTTAATGCAGACACTGGAAACTGCAGATCACCATTCATTTTATCGTGAGACAATACATGAAAGGAACTAAGTTTCACTTTATTCAAGCCCTGATGAAGGGGGATTGTATAAGGGGAACCCGTTAAATTCTTTAGCTGTTTCTCCATACTGACCTTTTTTTGTATTTGACTCAAATTGTGGTGGCACCCTTGTCTGTCCTTTTTCCATTTGAATCCACCTTGGACCCCGACTGGCTTGGGGTGTCCCTGTTTATGTGGGAGCAGCCTCTTAAAATACATTCAAAACATCCTGAAGAACAGATTCATTTAAAATGTGGGTCTCCTAAAGCAGCAAGGATGTAGCGCCTCTTTTCCCTACACATGCACAAAGTACATATCCAGTCATACACATGGGGCAGAGAACAGACAGAGGCTAGTCTGAGTATAATTCTAGGTTTCTGTAGGATCCCTGTTTACTCAGTTATGCTCATAGCAATTCTAACTCAACACTACTCTCACGTTTTCAGATTCTAGACACCTCAGTGCTTTTCCCTCTGTTTGTTCAACCTGCCTTGTTATACAAATATGTTACAATTCCTGCAGGCTCATATAACAAGGCAGTGCAAAGAGCCATATGGGCTGCTGTATCAAGATTAGAGCAAGAGAACGTGTAATTATGCTGATGCTTATAACGACCAAGCTGATTCTTTAATTTTTCTAGTGCATATAGGATTTATTCTGTTGGCCATGGCTGACAGCTCCACTTTTCTCCAGGTTTCTTTGGTCCTCTTTATATATATCTATATGCAGTAACCCACAACAGCCAATCAGATGTTGCCTTACATCAGCTTTGTGTCAATAGAAAGGGCCCATGCCGGGTAAAGTGACAGTGTCTCCGAGAAGGCCATTCCCCAACCACCATATACTCACCTTACCTGTCCTCCTTTGAAGTCCCTTACTCCTCTGCAACCTTTGCTGAAATTGGCTCTGTCAGAGACCAGAGGGAATGGTGATGTCATTCCCTGGTTTGTTTAACAGGGCTCAAGCCTAGTGATTGGCTGCTAGGTCTAGGTACCATCACAGGGAAGCAGGTCACATACTCCTCCATACCTCGGTGGCGGCCAGGTAGTCTTGCCAACTGCAAAAGAGCACGGAGCCTGTGAGGGAGTGCAGGTAAGGGGACTATTATGGGGTCTTTTGCAAGGCACTGCCGCTATGCCTCCTTAAGCACAGCCAGAGTATTAAAAGCTGATTGGTCACTTATGGGCATCTGTGCTTTGCCATTTCTTTGTCTTAATACATCATCATTCTAGTCTCTGCACTTTATCAACCTACCAAATATAAAAACAACATTGACAAGTTTATTTAATAAACAGCAAAATGCGAAGAACATTAACCCTTACCAGACAGAATTCATCTTTCTTTCAAATTAAAGTTGAGATGAATCCTCACTATTTGTTACTGCAATTTGTACATTATCATAGCTCTCTGTACTGTCATCACTGTTATACTTCACAGAACATTTCTAGTAATTTAGTTTGATTGGTTATAAATCTCTAGCACCTATAATGTCATGTTATCTGATTAGACTTTTTTTTTTTGTTTCTAATGGATATTTTTAATATAACTGGATAACTTTTACTTTGGTGATATCCTTGTCCTTGACTATATTGTTGTCCAGGACTGTCTTATTGCTGCACATCTGGACTTTGCACCTATTTCTAGTCAAATGATTAGCTACATCATTAGTGATGTCACATGAGTTGATAAGATGGATTCTCAGTAATGTCACATGTCATGGTGAATTGATACAATGGACTTTCTGGGATCTAAAATTTTAAGTAAGTAAACTCAGGAGTTAAATTTAAAAAATACATTCAAGTATCCCATTACCAAAACTGTAACTTAGGTGGGCCTCACTCGGCTCTAGATCGTCACATCATCTATGAATAGACAAGTGTGATTCGTTTCATTCCGAACTGAAATTCGTAGGAGATTTTTCAGACATTCAGATACATACAAAATTTTTCCCGAATGTCATTCTGAATGAACTTTTGTTGTTAAACGCTAAAATATATATTTTTTAAAGTGTCGAGTTCCCCTCCCAATTCATACCAGACCCTTAAGGTCCCCCAACACAAAAAAAAATGAAAACAAAAATGCATAGGGTCCCCCCTAAAATCCCTTACCAGACCCTTGATCTGAGCAGCAGCCTGGCAGAGGGGAAAGGGGGGAGAGCCTGGGGCACCCCTCTCCTGCACCATACCAGGCCACACTTTTCTATACATGGGAAAAGTGAATTGCCAGGGGGGACCCCCTGGCAAAGCACCTTGTCCCCATGTCGATGAGGACAAGGGCCTCTTCCCCACAACCCTGGCCCAGTGGTTGTGGGGGTCTGTGGGCAGGGGGGCGTATCTGAATCTGGGTGCCCCCTTTGATCTCGCCCCTCCCTCGTGATTGAGCAAGGGGTAGTTGTTACCCCTACTCCTTCACCAAATAAACAGTTTAATTGTAAATAAACACACCACACCATTAAAAAAAACATGAAAAAAACAGAACAAAGGTTCTTAACAATTCCTTTATTAAGAAAAAAAACAAAGAAAAAGTGTCCATCAATGCAATCCACAGGTCAATCACATCGTTCAGCGATGGACATCGGCTGCCGACTCCCTGAAAGAAAAAAATACCTGAAGCCAGGCAACACATCCGAACCCGCCAAACTCTCGTTGCAAGATGACAGCTCTGACTCGAATGTCAACAAAGGAACGAAGCGAGTTGTGATGTCACGGGACTTGTCCCCCCCCATATGTTGACATTCGGCAGCAGAGCTGTCAATGATAGTAGCTCTGCTCCCAAATACTATTCAGGATTCCCAAATAGCAGAGTCATTATGTTACTTCTGCTTCTGAATAGTATTACATTACTGAGAATTTCTGATTCGGAGGAATCCGAATAACAAAACAAACTGACTTTCGGACCTGAATCCCAAAAAACAAAATAACAAAAAATCCGAAATGAAGCTATTTTTTTGCCCGCGTGCATGACTATCTCTGAATTGGTTCTGACACTGTCCTTCCTTCTGGAGGGGGGCTACTTTTGTTTCCCATGGTCCCTGTGTGTGTTGTAAAGTAGTCACCACTCCAAGCTCACTCCCCTGATGGACTACAAACTCATGTTTAGTTTACTGATTTGTATTGGTCTTGTAGTCCATCACGGGAGCGTGTGCCCATAAACTCAGAATTTAAATATTTTAAAATGCATTAAAGTACTTTAACTGTCAACAGAAATGTAGTTTATTTGTCTAATAGTCAACTGTACATCCTCAAATCATCCAGCTCCATCCATCTACAACTTAAAGTGACACTAAACTATGGAGTTAAACCTTACAAATGCATTCAAGTACTTTAATTGTTAACAAAAATGTATCTTATTTGTGTATCACTCGGCTGTAGATCCTCAAATCATCTCTGAATTGGTGCCGACACTGTCCTGCCTTCTGGAGGGGGGCTACTTTTGTTCCCCATGGTCCCTGTGCGTGTTGTAAAGTAGTCACCGCTCCAAGCTTGCTCTCGTGATGGACTACAATCTCATGTTTAGTTTACTGATTTGTATTGGGATTGTAGTCCATCACGAGAGCAAGCTTGGAGCGGTGACTACAACACGCTCCAAGTGGGACTGACATCAATGTGAGTTTATATAATGCATGGGCACCTTACAAAAGTCACCATCACACAACTATATCGGTACAGTTTGGTAGATGACACAGCAATTGGATGAGTGTGAATGAAGCATTGTTAATCTGTTGACGTTCCCACGTTGCGATATTTATAATTCCAATTAATAATGTGGAATCTCTGCTCCGGAGGTGATAATGAATTCAGTGGCAGAGTATGAACAGCGTGATCTGATCTCATCCACAAGCTGTATCTTTATCAATATCTGAAATAACGTCCTGATCCGAGTTTGTCTCCTGGAAGTAAACAGAGAAAGAATTGGAAGATTTTCACAGCATCCATAAATAAACAAGGCGTCTAATGTGGAAGGTTCATTTAACTAGAGAGGACAATTTAGTTCAGCAAACATTACCTTGCCATGTGAATGGGGAGGCAAGCATTGGCCGTGAATTGCTATTTCAATCCTTCATTTAAACTCTAGTCAAAAAGAAGAACATTCGTAAAGCTGATCTCCAGGCAAACGGCTAAATACATAGACAAAATACATATAGATGAGCTGCTTTAGCTACATCTTTGCATCTCTATCCAGTCCTGAGATTTACACAGTTCTACTACACAGCACAGTGGAGGGGACCTGATTTTTCTCTGCTGGAGTTTCACTTTCACTCAGAGGTCTCCTACCCACCCCCACCCTGTGACTGGACAGTGAAAGGAGAAGCAGCAGACTGATTAGTTTTTCTCTCTGTGATTCTGCTCTCTCTTCCTATTAGCATGCTTTTTGCACTGAAACACACCTGATTGTCTTCTAGTGCTGTTTCTCCCTCTCCAAGCTCTGCTGTACAGGGACTGATGCCGAGTTAAAATCAAGTACTTACACTGCTTATATCAAACAATACATTCAAGGTTGTATTAATGAATACATAGCTACATTAATTGGAGTCTTTTATATCTGCCTGGAGTTCAGCTTTAAAACCCAACATCAGCCTAAATACTGTATCTGTAAAAAGTCAAGGCAACTAGACTTGCTGTATTTTTCTTGAAGACGTTTCACTGGTCATCCAACCAGCTTTCTCAATTCTGAAAGACTTGTACAAACAATTATCTGGTCATCCAGTGAAATGTCTTCAAGAACAATACAGAAAGTCCAGTTGCCTTGACTTATTTTTTACAGATATACCATGACCTGGATGAATGAGAACCCTCACAGACATTCAGCCTCAATGTTTTTCTTTTTTTCGTTGTAGATTGTGTGTGAAAGAGTAAGCGCCACTTCACACCAGAACTGAGTGCGTCCGCGCAGCTGCAATGCGATGCATTTTACCGCGATTTTACAGTGATTGATGTGGGTTTTTTTTGCTTAAAATGGCATTTCAGGTACGTTCCAGTACGTTTGCATGCATTTTTGATGCGTGTTGATGCATTCCGGTGCAATCCGATGCAGCTAAAATAGGGCAAGCAGTATTTTTCTGACTGCATAAGAAAGGACTGTACTGGACTAAATAGAGCAGCAGAAATCCCATAGAAAAGCATTCTGATGTATTTTGGCTGAAGCAGTGTCGTCACAAGGGGGGTGCGGCCCGCACCCGGGTGACACCATTGGAGGGGTGACACCAAAATTACTGCAAGTCATTTTGGTGTCACCCCCCCTCTGAAAAGTCGGGTGCTCGGTCATGGACCGAACGCCCGATAGTATCAGGAGAGAGGAGTGGACCCGGCGGCATACCTTATCCCGCCGGGTGGCTGTCTCCTCCTCTCTCTGCCGGCATCCATCACCAAGATGGCTGCCGGCAGGTATCAGAATACTGCCGCGCGTGCGCGGTGACGTTCAGTTGGGCTGCAGCAGCCCAACTGAACGGACTGCATCACAACTGCATCTGGTGTGATCTAGACCTAAGAATCTTTGTCAAGTTTTTATTCTTGGGTTTAACCCTATTTATGAGATTTTTTCCTTACTTCCTGTCTATTTTACAGTTGTCAAACAGAATAGGAAGTGACAGAGATCTCTCCAAGGGGGACACAGGCAGCAGTAAAAACACACATTGAGGGCTTGTTCACACCAAGTGCGGAGCAGATCCAGAGCAGTTTAAGAACGCTTTAAAAATGCATCCAATGTATTCCAATGGTATTTTGGGCTCTAGTACACACCACAGCGTTCAGTTCCAGTGCATGTGGAAAAACTGCAGCATGCACTATTTTTTCTGCTCTGGAATGCACCAAAACGCATCAAAAATGCATGCAAACGCTCTGGAACACACTGGACTACACCTGAAAGCCTATTTTAGGGCCCATTCACACCATGTCTGGATCATCTCCAGACCAGACCATATTGTTTCCGGACCCAAAATGCATTCTAATGTATCCCTATGCTATTTCTGGCCTATGTTCACACCAGCGCAGTCCGTTCCAGACCAGACCAAAAAAATACTGCTTGTCTTATTTTGTCTGGTTTGGAATGCACTAAACACATAGAAATGCATAGAAACACATACAAACACATACAAACACACTGGAATGCACCTGTAAGACCATTTTAAACGGGGAAAAAACCTTCAGAGCGTGGCAAAATCGCCTCAAACCGCAGTGCACTGCATTCCAGATCTGGTCCAGAAAATGGTGTGAATCTGCCCTTAGGCTAAAAAAAAAAAAAACAGACCGGGACGCGTCAAAAATGCATAAAAAATGCACTGCACTGCATATGCAGAAACTCATCCAGATCTGGTCCGGATTTGGTGTGAACAAGCCCTGATGTGGCCAAGATTCAAGTTGCCACCCTGAATATGCGTGTAAAATGAAACATGGTGCAAAGTTACACATAGGTGGAATCTATCATTTATGTATAACACATGCCTTCATTCCGGTTAGAATGCCTCCTTAACTTGGTGATCCTATCAGACCGCAAGCCCTGTAAAACGCCACAACAGAAGAGTTTGGAGATTCTTTCATAGTGACCAGAACTGCTGTGATTTTGGAAAGTGCAGGAAGTGGGATTATAGGAAGTAAAGATAAAGGTGGATTTTTGTTTCCTGTGCAGTAAATCTTTTGCCGCAGCTTTGTAACTCTAATAATTAAGCCATCACCATGGTCGGGTGGTCTTACTAGCATTGCGCAGGCTCCTTTGCTGATGTTTTATAGGCAATATCTATTTATACATGAAACTTGTTATTCTTTTTAATATTGGCAACTGTGATGCCTTTAAATTAAACTCAATTTATTTCTGTGGCTATACAACACTTCCTTTAGAGTGAGCTCCATACTATGATGTGGTCCGGAGGGAGGTGCACTGATTCTTCAGAAAGCGTTTTATAAATATACATGAAAAGATCCGTGGGAAGAATTATTTCATTAATTCCAAGAACACCCTTTTTTTTAAAAGGAGAACTATGAGGTCAGTGCTTTTCACTCATCTCATAGTTCTAGCCGACCTGTGACAATGAGACTGTCACAGGTCGGCTCAGTAGATCGCTCACCTCTCGATCCTGTCACGTCTCTCTGCCGTGGCAGGGGAGGTGCTGGATTCCCCCCTCCCCGCTCTGCCAGCGCAGACTGGCGGAATGGACGGGGGGGAGGGGCGGGTACAGCTGGCTCTGCCTCTAAATAGGCAGAGCCAGCTGTCAGTCACGCAGCTGGGCGGATCCAGATATGATTGTCGGGATCCGCTTCAGCTGTGGCAGCTTAGTATACCGCGAGCAGGAGCTCGTGGTATACTGCGGCATCTCAGTATACCGCGAGCTACAGCTCGCGGTATACTGAGCCTAGGGTGACGGGAGGACGCTAGTTTGTGTCCTCCCGTTACCCTAAGGAGAACTATGGGGAAAGGCCTTAACCCCATAGTTCTCCTTTAACTGGTTATTTTCGATGTGCTGCAATGCTGCTGAAGGAAAGCGCTAGTCAGGAGGAAACTTGCCAGAAAACTTAGATGACATCAGCGTCTGAGCTATTGGAAGGAGATATTTTCTTCTGAAGCCCTTTAGTAGACATGGGCACGGCAACCACTGTTGCTACATCACTACCTAAAGGAGAACTATGAGGTGAGTGCTTTTCACTCATCCTCATAGTTCTAGCTGACCTGTGACAATGAAACTGTCACAGGTCGGCTCAGTAGATCGGGAAGTGAGCGAACACATACCGGCGTTCGCTCACTTCTTGATCCATTCACGGCTCTCTGCTGTGACAGGGGAGGGGCTGGATTCCCCCCTCCCCGCTCCGATCCTCCAGCGCTGACTGGCAGAACGGACGGGGGAGGGGGCGGGTACAGCTGGCTCTGCCTCTAGATAGGCAGAGCCAGCTGTCACTCACGCAGCTGGGCGGATCCAGATATAATTGTCGGGATCCGCTTCAGCTGCGACGTCTCAGCATACCGCGAGCTATAGCTCTTGGTATACTGAGCTTAGCGTGACGGGAGGACGCTAGTTTGTGTCCTCCCGTTACCCAAAGGAGAACTATGGTGAAAATCCCTAACCCCATAGTTCTCCTTTAAGGGCAGGTTCACACCAGTTTCCAGGCCAGATATGGTCCAGAAAATGGTGTGAACCTGCACGCATTTCCTGTGCATTCCAAACCAGACAAAATGACACATGCAGTATTTTTCTGGTCTGGTCTGGAACAGAGTGCACTGGTGTGAACACAGGCCAGAAACAGCATAAGGATGCATTTTGGGTCCAGAAAAAATCTGATCTGGTCTGGAGATGATCTGGATGTGGTGTGAATGTGCCCTGAATCTCAAAATCTGGATAATGCTGACTTTCTGTATGTTATGGCTGTTATTTACAGGTGATATAAAAAGCACTGATGAATATTGTTGGAAATTCATAAAAAAAAAAAAAAAATTAAAGACCTTAGTACAGGAGCAATTGTTTTAATTTTTGCACACATGCTAAAATCAGAATTTTTGTATAGAAAAAGGACTTTAAGATTCCAAACAAGACAAAGGCTCTAACTCTCCCCAGCTCTATCCAAAATGAAACAAAACAAGAACCAAAACATTTTGGCCAGAGCTTGGCTTTAAAATGGTGAACTTTAACTCTAATAAATTACAAAGCAACTTTCAAACTCCAGCCTCCCTTCCAATGCCAAGGCAGGTCATGTGACCAGTGGGTTGCCATCGTTCATATGATCTCTGCTGAAGGGGAGGGGCATCCTGGAGTGCCTTCTGGCTCCCTCTGGGGTGCCTCAAAAAGTTTTGCACAGCATCATGCCTTGCCATGGTGCAGCAATTTAAAGTGATGTGGAGGGTAAACTCTGACGTGAAAGGGGGGATCTTATGTGAAAGGGGGGCTCCTGATTTGAAGGGGGGATTC
>NW_017306393.1:1155468-1210804 GCF_000935625.1 Nanorana parkeri
AGGAGTGAGAAGTAATGTGAAAGGAGGGAGCTCTGATATAAAAGGGGGCTCTAATGTTAAAGGAAGGGACTAATATAAAGGGGTGCTCTTGATGTAAATGGGGAATCTGGTGTGAAAGGGGGGATTTTAATGTGAAAGGGGGGGCTCTGATGTAAAGGAGGGACTTTGGTGCTTTGGCATGGGGTCTCCCCTTAAAATCCATACGAGACCCCTATCTGGGATAAGGGTCTGATATGGATTTTGGAGGGGCCAAACATAGTTTTTTTTACATTTCTACATTACATTTTTTTACATTATAGACTTGGGTTCCCCCCGAGATTTTGCAGACTTTTAAATGGCATCGTCCCTAAAAAAAGGTTGAGAAACGTTGGTTTAGACAAAGCTGCTGATTGGCCAGCTCAGATTGAACAGCAATCCGTCATCCATCCCAGAGCCCAGGGTCCACTTTTATCCAGAACATTTACTTTTTTCAGCCTGTTTTACAATGTGCCAGTGGAATGAAGAAGGATTTTTCAAACGGCTCAGTATCTTATTAGAGTCTAGGTCCACTTTAATATTCAGTGATCCTCATTAGTTTAATGATGTGCGGGGAGTCTGATAACACAGATCCCAAACAAGACCCCTTCTGAAAGGTCATACTTTCCATCATTCCCCGGAGTATTACATATTCCTCAACCAAGAGAACCACCCCGTACAAAGACAAAATAACACGTTCCACATGTAGGGAGGGTCACAGAATAGAACAGAGCTGGCAGCGGATATAGGGAGAATACACTGCAGTGAAAATGATGATGTTAATGGGTCAGTCCACCCAGCACTGATATTCTAGTTGTTGGCAGGTGAATCACTCACTCACTTATTATATCAGCTATGACTAGATTTTTCACTTTTCCTCTTCTGTTTATTATACATTATTTTAATTTATATTATATATTTTTTTAATGTTACAGAGTATTCAGCAAGAAGAATGAAAATTGAGTCTCATGTTTTGGCAGATGGAAGTTTTGATAAACACATTGAGCCAGTGAAACTATTGTTGGTGACGCATGAAAACCTGCTTTTGGAGTGCACAAAATTGGAGATCAATTTGAAGGGTTTGAAAAGAAAGATATGAGTAGTGTACCAATGGTAAAAAAAATCTGCTTTGCAACAGTCGTGCTCAAACAAGAAAAAAAATTGGCGCAATAGAGGTGTGCAGTTGTGTGCCAAGAGGATGATGGCGCAAGTCAGTTACACATTGCACTATGCACCAAATACACTATATGCATTGCAACATAAGAGTTTATTTGACATGCGATGCACCAAATAAGGTGCACCCGCTGACACCTGCTACACCCAACCTCCATTTTTGGAGCAGTGGCTATGAGTGCGATGGGTTCACGGACTGCACCAAATAAGGTGTTGCATGCGACAATTCACATTCCTTAACAACCACCAATCCTGAAGTGGTATTAAATAGACATATGCGATTTATTTCGTTCCGAATTAAAATTTGGATGAATTTCTGCATATTAAGAATTTCCGAATTAAAAAATAGTGAATCCAAACGTATCCGAACGAAAATTTCAGATGCAGCCAAAATATTTTCCACAAGTGTGCGCAGTGCAGGAAGTGTGTTGTTTTTGCCATTCACTTGAATGGTACCCCAAACGCACCTCCCGCCCGCAATGCGGTACCGCAATACCGTGCATTGCAGTGTGATTAAAGAAAGTAGTGCATGCACATAAAGACACAAAGAGGAAAAACACAAATACATAGAACATTAAAGGAGAACTATGAGGTGAGTGACTTACACTCATTCTCATAGTTAGAGCCGACGTGTGACATTGAAGCTGTCACAGGTCGGCTCTATTGATCGGAAAGTAAGCGAACACATACCGTCGCTCGCTCACTTTTCCGATCATTTCTCTGCAGAGAACGCTGACTGTCACTCACCTCTCCCCGCAGAGATTCCCCTCTCCGATCCTCCAGCGCCGCTCCTCCTCTAGATAGGCAGAGCCCGCTGTCAATCAGCCAACTGGGTGGATCTCAACAGTATTGTTGGGATCCGTCCTGGCTGAGGCGCTCTCAGTATATAGTGAGCAATAGCCCGCTATATACCGAGCTTTGGGTCACGGGAGGACGTTAGAATATGTCCTCCCGTGACCCTAAAGAGAACTATGGGATAAAAAGGTTACCCCATAGTTCTCTTTTAAATTAAAGAAACTCAACTTCCCTACATACGCCCTCCAAAAACTTTATAAATAAAGAGGGAAAAGTAGAACCTTTTTTTTCAAGGACGTTTTCCCTAAATAGCTTAATAAGTGAATTTTTAGAGTTTTTTTCCTTTAAAATTAGTAATTTTGGGGCAAAATGATATTGTCTAAAAAACTCTCCTTCCATCCGTAATACAGATTTGCAGACACAAAAGTGACACCCGTGCCACTGTGCTTACCCTATCACCCGGCCAAAAGCTACCTGTCCCTTACCAAAAATCAACAGCAGATCATTTAAAACAAGTTATCTAGAACGACTATTATATTATTTTTTATTTTTGTTGCTGCATTTTCCTCCTGGCATTGTTTAGGAATGTCTGAATGTTTGCACAGAGCTGGAATTCACTTTCAAGTCTCTATAAATAGACTCTGGAAAACACCTCAGTTTACAGAAAGACGTTTGCACACCTGACACTGTATGTATTGCACTCGTGTGTTCCACAGTCTCGGCTCATCAAGTTTTGTATCCGGAGCAAAAACTGTTGATAACTCTACCGAAAATCCCTTTCCAAAGGTGCCCATACACCTTACGATTATTGGACGAAACTTTTCGTCCGATGATCGAATGGTCGTACGACAGCCCCATCCTGCCCTGATGATCGCAAGATTAATTTAGCCGTAATTAACGAAAAGCACCTGGACAAAATGCGGTAATTGATTAGCCGTATTTTCGTTAGCGCAAGAGCAGTGTAGATCGTACGACTTTTGACGGACGGAAACGCCAGCAACCTTACGAAAATCGTACGATCTAGCAAAGTTTTCAAACATGCTTGACCGTCAAAAGTCGTACGATTGTACAGTAATGTCGGTCGGACACTGCAATGCACACATACGATTATCGGACGAAAAGTCGATCGCATACGAAAATCGTCCGATAACCGTAAGGTGTATGGGCACCTTTAGTCTGATGTCAAACAGGACCCTTTAGAACTTTCTGTCTTGAAGGAGAACGTCAATCTAGACTGAAGTTTTAGTATGTTTATATAATATCAGGTTAAGCCCATTAGGCTTTTCCTTTAGTTTTAACAGTCAACTCCAGGCAAACAGCTAAATACATAGATGAAATACATACCTAAGAGCCGCCAAAAGGATATGTATTCCTGTCAATCCCATCCTGAGGTTTGTATAGCTCTGATACACAGCACAGTCCTGCCTGGCAATAGAGAGGACGTAATGTTTCTCAGGTGGAGCTTCACATTCACTTGCAGGCTCTCCCACACCCACCAGTGACTGGACAAGGAAGGGAGAACCAGCAGCTCATTTCTCTGTCCCTCTGCTCCCTCTTCCTATCAGCATGCACCTTGAACTGCAATACACCTTATTGGCTCCCTGAACTATTCGGATCCCAAAAGCCATTTGGGTCTGGGAGCCATATACATATATTACTAAAGCTGAGGCTCCCAGACCCAAATGGCATTTGGGAGCTCGCGAATGCAATTCTGAAATTTGGATCCCGAATGCCATTTGGGTCTGGGAGCCTCAGCTTTAGTATTATATGTATATACTGTATATGGTTCCCATGTTGCCATAATGAAAATTTGTGTTCAGACCCATTCGGATGCATTAAACCGAAAAACACATCTGATTGGCCAGAAAAGTCACATGTACGATTCAGTTTCTTTTTTGAATGAAATGCGGACGGGATCCGAAATTCGGAAACGGAAATTCGGATTCGGACACATTCGGATGCATTGGGATTAAGAGATTCGTATGTGTCCGAATGCCTGAAATTTCTGAAAATTCATCAAAATTTTGATTCGGAACAAAACGAATCGCACATGTCTAGTAATAAATAAAAACCCCAGTGGTGATTAAATACTACCAAAATAAAGCTCTATGTGTACCCCAAAAATATATCTAAAATTAATTTTGGTATAGCGTTTAATGACTGAATAAATGTCAAAGTACCTCAGCGCTGGATACTAAAAGGTATTAACCCTAAAGCTGCCCATACACCAGACGATTATTGTACGATAATCGAGAGTGATCCCGCGATCATACGATAACCGTAAGGTGTATGGGAAGCGTGCGACCGCATTTACTGTACGGCCACACAACTTTCGTATTACGAGCACGCTAGAAAACTTGCCAATTTTCGGAGGGTTGGTGGCGCAATCGCAGTACGAAAGCAGCAGGGGCCGAGGTGCGCAAGCGCATACTGCCCGCTCACCATTGCAATCATCTGTAAGCCCTCCCCTCAGCAGGGAGGACTTGCGATGATCGCAAGTACGATCTGCCTGTCCAAGATGGGCAGGTCGTACGAACTTTTAATCACCTTACAAACATCGCACGACGAAAGTCGTGCGATGGTTGTAAGGTGTATGGCCTCCTTTAGGCTGGGTTCACACCTAGGCGTATCGAATATGCGCAATATGTCGCGCGTTTCCTGACGCACGTTTTTACCGGGATCGGCGGTAACAAAAACGCGCGACAAAAGCGCGTTTCAGAGGGCTACTTGGCTGTATCCCAATGGAAACGCGCGACAAAAACACCCCAAAGAAGCTCCTGTACGTTTTGTAGCGCGTTCATACGACCTGTAATAAGCCCAGGTGTGAACCATACCCATAGGAATTAATGGGATTTCGTTGTTTGAACGTTTTGCAGAGCGTTCGAATGCGCTACAAAACGCCCAGGTGTGAACCGGGCCTTAGAGTGTGAATCAGGTGTATAGACTGTGAATCAATAACCTAAAACATAAAGTGTGCTGTGCTAAAAGGTATTAACCCTAAGGTCTCGTTCACACCTAGGCGTATTGCATATGCGCGTCTGTCGCGCGACCGTCGCACGTTTTTTTACCGCGTTTCGCGGTAAAAAAATTGCGCGTTTCCGAAGGCTACTTGGCTGTATCCCAATGGAAACGCGCAACAAAACGGCCCAAAGTAGTACATGTACCTTTTCAGGCGTGGGCCGTTTTGTAACGCGTTAGGGACGGGCGGAAATATGCCAAGGTGGGAACGAGACCATTGAATACAATGGGATTTATATTTTTGAGCGTTTTGTAGAGCGTTCGTCGAGCGTAGAACGCGCTACAAAACGTTCAGGTGTGAACGAGGGCTTAGAGTGTGTATCAGGTGTATGCACTGCGCATCAATCACCTATACCATCAAGTGAATATATGCAATGAATAACATGTTATCGAAATAGTCTGAACAGTGTACAAAATAGTAATCCACAGATGGAAAAAAAAATATAAAATAAAATAAAGATTATATAAATTAAAAAATATGTAATACAAAAAAAAAAGTGTCCATTCAAGTCTAAGTGACAAAACACTCTTCCAATCCTAATTTCTTATCACTCCCAATTACGATATTCCATCATGTGTAAAGATCCTCACTCACCAGAAAGGAAGGGGGTTTTACACCCCGCTCTTCAAGTGGTTAAATAGGAACCCCGGAACGTTCATGGACTTTTACTCCACTAGATTCTTCAACTACTGTTTACCATCGATGACTTTGAGTGGGTCTACATTTTGCTCAGATCACATAGTCAGCAATGGATTACCTAGTACCGAGCTTACACGCATGCCTTCGATTAGAGACAGGCCTGTAGAATCATACTTGGCTGACACAGAGGTGGACCATTAGCTTCTCTGCCAAATGCTTCAGCCAAATACAGAACATGAAGCTATGACTATAAGTAACTATTGTATGAGCGCTGCGATTTTTATTTATGACACAATGTTGCCTGTTATTCGGAATCATCTTTTTATAACATCTGTAGTAGGTTGGCAAAGGTTTCGGCTCCCGAGAGATGACAATCTGGAATATAATATTAGTTGAAGGTATTTCCTCTATACATCTGTAGTTCATTACATAATCTTCAGTCACATCTGCATGTGTAGAAATTCCACATACACTAAAGAGAACTAAGGGATAAAAAGGTTACGCCATAGTTCTCTTTTAAGGTGATTGTAGCCATAAGGGCTTGTTCACACCAAATCCGGACCAGATCTGGATGAGCTTCTGCATATGCAGTGCGTTTTGGCGCGTGCCAGTCCTTTTTTGTTGTTGTTGTTGTTGTTTAGCCTAAAATGGGCTTTCAGGTGTAGTCTAGTGCTTTCCAGAGTGTTTGCATGCCTTTTTGATGCGTTTGCATGCGCTTTGGTGCGTTCCAGAGCAGAAAAAATAGTGCTTGCTGCAGTTTTTCCTCATGCTCTGGAACTGAACGCTGTGGTTTGAACTAGAGCCCAAAATACCATTTGAATACATTGGATGCATTTTTGATGCGTTCTGTAACTGCTCTGCTCTGCATCTGCTCCGCACTTGGTGTGAACAAGCACTAACAGTGTATTATTGCCACAACTCAGTTGATTTCTGTCCATGATACTTTTCTTTATTTGCACAGTTCCATTTTCAGTGCAAGCTTTCTTTTAAGGTTCAGGTACAAATGATACACAAAGCTTTGCTATAACCTTGGTGATTCAGTACTACTTGAACCCAGAAGAAGGGGTAAACCCCCGAAACCTTGTCCTGAATTGTAACTGTTAATGCATATTTATAAAGTATCACAGACAGTACTCTATATCGGAACACAAATAAGGACTTGGCCATTAGTCTGACTTTGCTGGCCTGCATACTTGTTCCAGGTCAGTGACTCAGAAAGTATTGAAGCCAGAAGGTCAGTATAACAGAAATGCAACTATTATTTTCAGAAGTAGGTCAGCTGTCGCGTCCCCCATAATTCTCTCATGAAAGATTTACTCGAAGAAATGTAGAGCAGAACTGCTATAAAGCAATTTTGCAGCTGGAATGGTGGAATTCCCAGAACACCTCTGGAGTCGGGTTTGTGGAGCCGCCTGGAGCAGTTTGTTGAAGCTCTAGATCAAGCTTGGAGCTGTATGCATGGAGCACTGCCAAGCATGGTTTTTGGGAACATTTGTGACAATGCAAACTGCCAGCATGTCATCAAATGGTTGAAATACAAATTAAAAAAAAGCATTCCAGCATTTGTTACAATGGTAAGATTGCTGTGCTATATATTTCAGTGGTAACCTCTATGGTCCTATCAAAACAAGAAAAAAGACACAGTCTGATAACATATAATATAGATGTAAATTTTACCGTGATTATTCTTTTAGAAATAACTTGTTTTGACCTTCTCTTTCATCCTTTTTTACATCTCAGTGCTGCTGATTTCCCACAGCCTTTTTGCGGCCACTTCCTGTACATGCACTCAAGTGGCAGTTGCACGTCATTGCTCAGGACCGGCTTCCTATTGTTGTCAAAGGTGGAACATGCCGGTACAATGAATGTTGGCGTGACCGCTCCACCGCAAGCACATGTTACAGGATGACAACATAGGAAAGCAACTGGTAAACAGTGACACTCCGTAACGGGACCAACATGGCAATATTCACCAGGTATTATTTTAATGATAGCAGTAGATATAAAATATTTTTGAAACAGTTTTAAAGGAGAACTACGGGGTGACATTTTTTTTCCATAGTTCTCTTTTGGGTCATGGGAGGACATATACTAACCTCCTCCCGTGACCCAGAGCTCAGTATATAGCGAGCTATTGCCCGCTATATACTGAGAGCGCCGCAGACGGGACGGATCCCGACAATACTGTCGAGATTTGCCAAGCTGGCTGATTTATAGCCGGCTCTGCCTCTCCAGAGGCAGAGCCAGCTATGCCCGCCCCCTCCTCCGTCAGTTCATCCACTCAGCGCTGGAGGATCGGAGAGGGGAGGGGGGATCCCTGCATGGAGCAGTGACTGAGTCACCTCTCACTGCAAGGTGATGATCAGGAAGTGAGCGATCTGCTGTATGTTTTCGCTCACATTCCGATCAATAGAGCAGATGTGTGACAGTTTCAATGTCCCATGTTCGCTTAAACTATGGGAAAATAATTCACTCACCCCATAGTTCTCCTTTAAATAACCTTAACTTGTTTCTTCAATTGATAAATAAGGTCCTCAGGGGAAGGGTTGCCAGCTTTTCTGCAAGCGAAACCTCAACATTATAGCGCCACATGGCAATTTATTCTTTGGGGAGAATATACAGGAGAGAGCGAGGACAGACAGCCAACTGTGCCACCCTAAGTTTCCTCAGAAATTACAAGACAGTAACAAAAATGGCCAGATTTAAATCTCATGTCTAGGTTAGGCAGAGAAGGTGACGCATTTGACAAACTACAGTCCAAGTTAATACACATTTGACAGACAAATTACAAAGTTAGATGGAATGCAAAACTATCATAAACCTTCACTAGCTGGGTCTTCAAAGAACTGCTAATGAGACCCTGTCGTAAATGGTCATCGTAAATGGTCATTGTAAATAGTCTGAAAATTAGTTTACAGAATACACATCTGTGAGTCTGTTTTCTGTTTTACCTAAAAGGGAACTTTCATACACCTCTCAATTCTCAATCCTAATTTTTTATTCCATAACTTTTACAGTAATGGAGTTACCTTCATGAAAAAAAAAGGTTACACTAATGGAAAAGAAGATACTAATCGGATAGGCACCAAACAAGGTTACAAGGGCCAGAAGGCTAATAAGACACATCCCCCAAGAGAAATATGTATAAGATGTATATCATATTTGTATATATTGATGACAATAAGAATTGAGGGCATGTCTGCTGGAGGACTTTAACCCACCCCTCCAACACACACCTTAGACCTTTTGATCGGGTCGGGGTTAACTCTGCAACACACTCTAGCACAGGAGTAAGCAACCTTTTGAGCCTGGTGTGCTGAAAAAATGTTTGTAAGAAACTGCCAGATATATAAATCAAAATGCTTATTTCACACTATAATCACAAAAAAGAATAATAACAATCCCCATATGGGTGTCAGTGACTGCAATAATAAACCCCAGCATTGGAGTCAGTGACTGCAGTAAAAATCCCCAGCAGGTGTCAATGATTGCAATAATAACTCCCAGCATTGATGTCATTGACTTCAATAATAAACCCCCAGCATTGGTGTCATTTTAATATAAGTTTAATTTAAAGTAAAACTTAATCTGCAGTTTGATTCAGCTCTGAATGCAGCTCTTTCTTTCTGTGATTTTTAGCAGCCATCGTGTGATGTGCCACATTCAGAACCTGACTGTGTGTGTATTAGGAAGCAGAGTCTCCTCTCTTTCTCTCCCTGCTCTCTGCAGCATTGTGCTTGCATCCCAGTCACCTGCTGTCACCTCCCACACTTTTCCTACCCTTCCCTCCTCACTGTTTCTGTGTTGTCCCACGGCTATAGAAGCACATTGCGCCAACGTCCTCAGCATGCTATCATGAGGTTCAGGAGGTGGGTGGTCCCGGCTTTGTAAAAAACAGCCTAGGAAACTGTCAAAGCCAATGATTCCACATGCCAGCAAGAAAGGGTAACACGTTCCTCCCCAGGTATTCGTGCTGGGGGTTGGTGACACCAGCTCTAGAGGGTCAAGAAAAAGCTGTTGCATTGGCAGCTCTGAGCTCTCTTTTGACATCCGAACTACCAAAGACATTTACAGTCATGTTTCTGGGTGTCTATGACTCTGACATCCGAACTACCAAGGACACTGGCAGTCATGTTTCTGTGTGTCTATAACTCTGACATCCGAACTACCAAAGAAACTGACAGTCATGTTTCTGGGTGTCTATGACTCTGACATCCGAACTACCAAGGACACTGGCAGTCATGTTTCTGGGTGTCTATGCCTCTGACATCCGAACTACCAAGGACGCTGACAGTCATGTTTCTAGGTGTATATGACTCTGACATCCGAACTACCAAAGACACTGACAGTCATGTTTCTGGGTGTCTATAACTCTGACATCCGAACTACCAAAGACACTGACAGTCATGTTTCTGGGTGTCTATGACTCTGACATGTGAACTACCAAGGACACTGACAGTCATGTTTCTGGGTGTCTATGACTCTGACATCCGAACTACCAAAGACACTGACAGTCATGTTTCTGGGTGTCTATGACTCTGACATCCGAACTACCAAAGACACTGAGAGTCATGTTTCTGGGTGTCTATAACTCTGACATCCGAACTACCAAGGACACTGACAGTCATGTTTCTGGGTGTCTATGCCTCTGACATCCGAACTACCAAGGACGCTGACAGTCATGTTTCTAGGTGTATATGACTCTGACATCCGAACTACCAAAGACACTGACAGTCATGTTTCTGGGTGTCTATAACTCTGACATCCGAACTACCAAAGACACTGACAGTCATGTTTCTGGGTGTCTATGACTCTGACATGTGAACTACCAAGGACACTGACAGTCATGTTTCTGGGTGTCTATGACTCTGACATCCGAACTACCAAAGACACTGACAGTCATGTTTCTGGGTGTCTATGACTCTGACATCCGAACTACCAAAGACACTGAGAGTCATGTTTCTGGGTGTCTATAACTCTGACATCCGAACTACCAAGGACACTGACAGTCATGTTTCTGGGTGTCTATGACTCTGACATCCGAACTACCAAGGACACTGACAGTCATGTTTCTGGGTGTCTATGCCTCTGACATCCGAACTACCAAAGACACTGACAGTCATGTTTCTGGGTGTCTATGACTCTGACATCCGAACTACCAAAGACACTGACAGTCATGTTTCTGGGTGTCTATGACTCTGACATCCGAACTACCAAAGACACTGACAGTCATGTTTCTGGGTGTCTATGACTCTGACATCCGAACTACCAAAGACACTGACAGTCATGTTTCTGGGTGTCTATGACTCTGACATCCGAACTACCAAAGACACTGACAGTCATGTTTCTGGGTGTCTATGACTCTGACATCCGAACTACCAAAGACACTGACAGTCATGTTTCTGGGTGTCTATGACTCTGACATCCGAACTACCAAAGACACTGACAGTCATGTTTCTGGGTGTCTATGACTCTGACATCCGAACTACCAAAGACACTGACAGTCATGTTTCTGGGTGTCTATGACTCTGACATCCGAACTACCAAAGACACTGACAGTCATGTTTCTGGGTGTCTATGACTCTGACATCCGAACTACCAAGGACACTGACAGTCATGTTTCTGGGTGTCTATGACTCTGACATCCGAACTACCAAAGACACTGACAGTCATGTTTCTGGGTGTCTATGACTCTGACATCCGAACTACCAAAGACACTGAGAGTCATGTTTCTGGGTGTCTATAACTCTGACATCCGAACTACCAAGGACACTGACAGTCATGTTTCTGGGTGTCTATGACTCTGACATCCGAACTACCAAAGACACTGACAGCCATGATTCTGGGTGTCTATGACTCTGACATCCGAACTACCAAAGACACTGAGAGTCATGTTTCTGGGTGTCTATAACTCTGACATCCGAACTACCAAGGACACTGACAGTCATGTTTCTGGGTGTCTATGCCTCTGACATCCGAACTACCAAGGACGCTGACAGTCATGTTTCTAGGTGTATATGACTCTGACATCCGAACTACCAAAGACACTGACAGTCATGTTTCTGGGTGTCTATAACTCTGACATCCGAACTACCAAAGACACTGACAGTCATGTTTCTGGGTGTCTATGACTCTGACATGTGAACTACCAAGGACACTGACAGTCATGTTTCTGGGTGTCTATGACTCTGACATCCGAACTACCAAAGACACTGACAGTCATGTTTCTGGGTGTCTATGACTCTGACATCCGAACTACCAAAGACACTGAGAGTCATGTTTCTGGGTGTCTATAACTCTGACATCCGAACTACCAAGGACACTGACAGTCATGTTTCTGGGTGTCTATGACTCTGACATCCGAACTACCAAGGACACTGACAGTCATGTTTCTGGGTGTCTATGACTCTGACATCCGAACTACCAAAGACACTGACAGTCATGTTTCTGGGTGTCTATGACTCTGACATCCGAACTACCAAAGACACTGACAGTCATGTTTCTGGGTGTCTATGACTCTGACATCCGAACTACCAAAGACACTGACAGTCATGTTTCTGGGTGTCTATGACTCTGACATCCGAACTACCAAGGACACTGACAGTCATGTTTCTGGGTGTCTATGACTCTGACATCCGAACTACCAAAGACACTGACAGTCATGTTTCTGGGTGTCTATGACTCTGACATCCGAACTACCAAAGACACTGAGAGTCATGTTTCTGGGTGTCTATAACTCTGACATCCGAACTACCAAGGACACTGACAGTCATGTTTCTGGGTGTCTATGCCTCTGACATCCGAACTACCAAGGACGCTGACAGTCATGTTTCTGGGTGTCTATGCCTCTGACATCCGAACTACCAAGGACACTGACAGTCATGTTTCTGGGTGTCTATGCCTCTGACATCCGAACTACCAAAGACACTGACAGTCATGTTTCTGGGTGTCTATGACTCTGACATCCGAACTACCAAAGACACTGACAGTCATGTTTCTGGGTGTCTATGACTCTGACATCCGAACTACCAAAGACACTGACAGTCATGTTTCTGGGTGTCTATGACTCTGACATCCGAACTACCAAAGACACTGACAGTCATGTTTCTGGGTGTCTATGACTCTGACATCCGAACTACCAAAGACACTGACAGTCATGTTTCTGGGTGTCTATGACTCTGACATCCGAACTACCAAGGACACTGACAGTCATGTTTCTGGGTGTCTATGACTCTGACATCCGAACTACCAAAGACACTGACAGTCATGTTTCTGGGTGTCTATGACTCTGACATCCGAACTACCAAAGACACTGACAGTCATGTTTCTGGGTGTCTATGACTCTGACATCCGAACTACCAAAGACACTGACAGTCATGTTTCTGGGTGTCTATGACTCTGACATCCGAACTACCAAGGACACTGACAGTCATGTTTCTGGGTGTCTATGACTCTGACATCCGAACTACCAAAGACACTGACAGTCATGTTTCTGGGTGTCTATGACTCTGACATCCGAACTACCAAAGACACTGAGAGTCATGTTTCTGGGTGTCTATAACTCTGACATCCGAACTACCAAGGACACTGACAGTCATGTTTCTGGGTGTCTATGCCTCTGACATCCGAACTACCAAGGACGCTGACAGTCATGTTTCTAGGTGTATATGACTCTGACATCCGAACTACCAAAGACACTGACAGTCATGTTTCTGGGTGTCTATAACTCTGACATCCGAACTACCAAAGACACTGACAGTCATGTTTCTGGGTGTCTATGACTCTGACATGTGAACTACCAAGGACACTGACAGTCATGTTTCTGGGTGTCTATGACTCTGACATCCGAACTACCAAAGACACTGACAGTCATGTTTCTGGGTGTCTATGACTCTGACATCCGAACTACCAAAGACACTGAGAGTCATGTTTCTGGGTGTCTATAACTCTGACATCCGAACTACCAAGGACACTGACAGTCATGTTTCTGGGTGTCTATGACTCTGACATCCGAACTACCAAGGACACTGACAGTCATGTTTCTGGGTGTCTATGCCTCTGACATCAGAACTACCAAAGACACTGACAGTCATGTTTCTGGGTGTCTATGACTCTGACATCCGAACTACCAAAGACACTGACAGTCATGTTTCTGGGTGTCTATGACTCTGAGATCAGAACTACCAAAGACACTGACAGCCATGATTCTGGGTGTCTATGCCTCTGACATCCGAACTACCAAGGACACTGACAGTCATGTTTCTGGGTGTCTATGCCTCTGACATCCGAACTACCAAGGACACTGACAGTCATGTTTCTGGGTGTCTATGACTCTGACATCCGAACTACCAAAGACACTGACAGTCATGTTTCTGGGTGTCTATGACTCTGACATCCGAACTACCAAAGACACTGACAGTCATGTTTCTGGGTGTCTATGACTCTGACATCCGAACTACCAAGGACACTGACAGTCATGTTTCTGGGTGTCTATGACTCTGACATCCGAACTACCAAGGACGCTGACAGTCATGTTTCTGGGTGTCTATGACTCTGACATCCGAACTACCAAAGACACTGAGAGTCATGTTTCTGGGTGTCTATGACTCTGACATCCGAACTACCAAGGACACTGACAGTCATGTTTCTGGGTGTCTATGACTCTGACATCCGAACTACCAAAGACACTGACAGTCATGTTTCTGGGTGTCTATGACTCTGACATCCGAACTACCAAAGACACTGAGAGTCATGTTTCTGGGTGTCTATAACTCTGACATCCGAACTACCAAGGACACTGACAGTCATGTTTCTGGGTGTCTATGACTCTGACATCCGAACTACCAAAGACACTGACAGTCATGTTTCTGGGTGTCTATGACTCTGACATCCGAACTACCAAAGACACTGAGAGTCATGTTTCTGGGTGTCTATAACTCTGACATCCGAACTACCAAGGACACTGACAGTCATGTTTCTGGGTGTCTATGACTCTGACATCCGAACTACCAAAGACACTGACAGTCATGTTTCTGGGTGTCTATGACTCTGACATCCGAACTACCAAGGACACTGACAGTCATGTTTCTGGGTGTCTATGCCTCTGACATCCGAACTACCAAGGACACTGACAGTCATGTTTCTGGGTGTCTATGACTCTGACATCCGAACTACCAAAGACACTGACAGTCATGTTTCTGGGTGTCTATGACTCTGACATCCGAACTACCAAAGACACTGACAGTCATGTTTCTGGGTGTCTATGCCTCTGACATCCGAACTACCAAGGACACTGACAGTCATGTTTCTGGGTGTCTATGACTCTGACATCCGAACTACCAAAGACACTGACAGTCATGTTTCTGGGTGTCTATGACTCTGACATCCGAACTACCAAAGACACTGACAGTCATGTTTCTGGGTGTCTATGACTCTGACATCCGAACTACCAAAGACACTGACAGTCATGTTTCTGGGTGTCTATGACTCTGACATCCGAACTACCAAGGACACTGACAGTCATGTTTCTGGGTGTCTATGACTCTGACATCCGAACTACCAAAGACACTGACAGTCATGTTTCTGGGTGTCTATGACTCTGACATCCGAACTACCAAAGACACTGACAGTCATGTTTCTGGGTGTCTATGACTCTGACATCCGAACTACCAAGGACACTGACAGTCATGTTTCTGGGTGTCTATGACTCTGACATCCGAACTACCAAAGACACTGACAGTCATGTTTCTGGGTGTCTATGACTCTGACATCCGAACTACCAAAGACACTGAGAGTCATGTTTCTGGGTGTCTATAACTCTGACATCCGAACTACCAAGGACACTGACAGTCATGTTTCTGGGTGTCTATGCCTCTGACATCCGAACTACCAAGGACGCTGACAGTCATGTTTCTAGGTGTATATGACTCTGACATCCGAACTACCAAAGACACTGACAGTCATGTTTCTGGGTGTCTATAACTCTGACATCCGAACTACCAAAGACACTGACAGTCATGTTTCTGGGTGTCTATGACTCTGACATGTGAACTACCAAGGACACTGACAGTCATGTTTCTGGGTGTCTATGACTCTGACATCCGAACTACCAAAGACACTGACAGTCATGTTTCTGGGTGTCTATGACTCTGACATCCGAACTACCAAAGACACTGAGAGTCATGTTTCTGGGTGTCTATAACTCTGACATCCGAACTACCAAGGACACTGACAGTCATGTTTCTGGGTGTCTATGACTCTGACATCCGAACTACCAAGGACACTGACAGTCATGTTTCTGGGTGTCTATGACTCTGACATCCGAACTACCAAAGACACTGACAGTCATGTTTCTGGGTGTCTATGACTCTGACATCCGAACTACCAAAGACACTGAGAGTCATGTTTCTGGGTGTCTATGACTCTGACATCCGAACTACCAAGGACACTGACAGTCATGTTTCTGGGTGTCTATGACTCTGACATCCGAACTACCAAAGACACTGACAGTCATGTTTCTGGGTGTCTATGACTCTGACATCCGAACTACCAAAGACACTGAGAGTCATGTTTCTGGGTGTCTATAACTCTGACATCCGAACTACCAAGGACACTGACAGTCATGTTTCTGGGTGTCTATGACTCTGACATCCGAACTACCAAAGACACTGACAGTCATGTTTCCAGGTGTCTATGACCCTGACATCCGAACTACTAAAGACACTGACAGTCATGTTTCTGGGTGTCTATGCCTCTGACATCCGAACTACCAAGGACACTGACAGTCATGTTTTTGGGTGTCTATGCCTCTGACATCTGAACTACTAAGGACACTGAGCACCACTTAATTATATTTCACTTTTAAAACCCTTTTATTTTACTGTTGCCTTTGTCTGTTTTGTAATATCTTTTTAAATATTTATTGCAAAGTCTTCTTCTGATTAAAACAATATTTAAAAAATATTAAGAATCTCTGAATGTACTCATTAGAAGTGAAAATGTGTTGCTTGTGTAAGATGCTACCATATTGTAAACTTTGTTACATTCCAGCCTAAGCGTGGCAGTGAATGATACAGACATTTTTTGGGAAGGCCAGAATTGCAAAGGCAGAAACTGTAAACAGTATGGGAGAATTTATCAAAGCTTGAGCTGACAGAATCTGGAGCAGCTGTGCATGTCAACCAATCAGCCTCTATTCGGATGGTTTAGTTAAGCTTTGAAAATGAAAGAGAGAAGCTGATTGGCTGCCATACACAGCTGCTCCAGATTCTGTCAGCTCCAGCTTTAATAAATTCCCCTCTATGTGTTTCTGTTAAAACACTTTATGACGTGTGTTTGTAAATGTCTAACTGCTCAGTTACCCTGCCCCAGTGATCACACTGGCTGGTGCTTAGATTGTGTCCCACAAATTGGAAAATCTCAGCACAGGGTGAGGCTGGGAGTGTAATTGTAAAAGCATCGTAGTATTCGTTGTTTCTCACTGGCTGGGACATAGTCACTTCCTGGCTAAGGTTGTGGAAGCTCTATGACCATGATGAGAGGTATCACTCAATGTACCTTCAACTACAGCAGGCCCTTTCTAATCCTTTACATCCCCAGCCACACCTGCACAGAGCATCAGTAGAAGGTAGATAGGAGTGTACTTCCTGGAGCCTGTAGTAACTTTCTTTATCTGTTGCCTTTATCACCAAGCACATTCTAAGGTTCATGCCATCACTAGCTATGGGCAGTTTTAAAGTACTGCCATTGTTTTGCATCAAACTTAATATCTGTGAGAGGCAGCAAATATTAGTGTTCCAGTATCACCAGCAGGTGCGTTCCAGGATCACCAAAATACAGACAAAAGGAAGTGGGATGGATTGGTGCTGTGCAGTAATGTATGCATGAAAAACTGCAAAAATAATATATACTATGCTTACTCTGAGCATTAGAGCCCAACTCCGAGCAATTTTTATTTTAATGTAAATAGGCTCTAAGACAGGAAACTAAATAAAAAAGCATCTCAGGCTGGAATACGCACATCTATTCACCTCTCGCCTCAAAGAAGTCCCAAGCAGTATAAGATGTCCTCATCCTTCAAGGTAAAATGACACCTAGGGGTCTATTCACTAAAGGGTGAAGAGTTTGGCGAAGGTGGGAGAAGTGAACAATCTAGGCCAAAAAAGCTGATTTGGAGAAATTCTCCAAATCAGCTCACTTTCGAGTTCAGCTATTTTGTCCTAGATTGTTCACTTGTCCAAACTCTTCACCCTTTTATGAATAGACCCCCTAGTGTCTGAGGGCTGAGGATATACTATGAATGAATGGGCATCATGGCCCTGGCCCCTTAGGGGGTGTCACTACAGCACCCTTACTTTATAGTGAATGCAGAGAGCAGAGATGACATCATCACATCAGCACTGCTGTCCGCATCAGGGGTGAAGAGGTGGACAAATGAAGGGTGCAGTGGGCTGAGCTCAGGTTGGGCTTTAAATTTCAGTATTGACAGGAGTGCACCTTTAAGTAAATTCCTTCTTTTGTTATTGTAGAGACAAGAAGGAACATTGCAAGCATCCGGCGTGCTGTTTTTGCGCAGGAAGCAACTGTCACGAGAATATCATATAGATATGATAGTCATTTTTTTATTCCGGCTATCAAAGACTTCTTGTCCAGCTCCCACTCGCTTTACATCCCGACAGACAACAGCGCCTGGAACAGTTTAACTTTGTAAATGTCATTGTTAATGATTAGTCTCCTGGCAGTGCTTACAGTTTACATTTTAAAAGATGTGCTTTTTTTATCTTGTTTTCCTTCTGTTATCAATGCCTATCTCTTCTGAGTCAATATCAAGCTGGATTATGCATATTGGATGATTTCCCCATACAGTACACATTGTGCTGGTGTACCTTTGATCAATCAGCAGGACACCAAAGAAATCACTTTAGAAATTTCTAGCATGTTAGGCTACAACAAATATGTGTAAAACCCAGGGCCCTCCCTACCTTTTTTGTCACCTGAGGTGGCCTGGAGAAAGGGGTCCGAGCTGTCAGCCGGAGCCGGGCGGGAGACAGGGGGCAGCCAAGCTGTCAGCATGGAAGGAGGGTGATGATAGTTGCCCATGCTGCCACCCCCCTGAAACACACACACACCTGCCACCTTCCAAATGAGATGCCACCTGAGGCTACCACCTCAGACTGCCTGATTATGGGGATGCACCTGGTAGAACCAATCACTAAAATCTCATATAAGCTTTAACGTGTTGAAGAAATTTGAAAGGTCATGTTCAATATTTTAAAAACTGCAGTTTTCAGTAAAATAATACCTGGTGATCTTGCCACGGAAGTTCTTTTTCAGAAACATCCTGCTGACAATGCTCAGTCCCTTTCTCCCAATTTGTTCTCCTGGGTTGTCATCCAGTCACATGTGCACTTGATGGAGACCACAAATGGTCATTTTAACACACATGCATAAATGGTCTACCGTTGTGAAACCCACCCGAGAAATTCTATGCAGCCATTGCTGGTGTACATGCATGTGGACAAGAAGTTGCTGCAGGAGAGGAGCAGCACTGAGATGCAACTAATGATTAATAAAAAGATAAAGTCAAATATGTTTTTAAATAAAATGGAAACTGTTTATTTTACACAGCATGCTAGCAAACTAGATATCACTCGGGGTTTACATTTATTTTAAGTTGATGTTCACACAACTGCTGAAATGGGACACTTGGAGCACAGTTTCAACTAACTGCCACCCAAACGCAAGGCTGAAGCGAACTATTTCATGTTCATACCCACTGGGTCAGGCTTTGGGTTGCATTAGAATAAAAAAACTCACTACAATTTGCCCCGGCAGAGACCCGTGGCGGGACTGCGCATCCGTGAGGTTTGGCAAGCTGCCTCCTGGGATGTGTGACGTAGACATCCCAGGAGGCAGCGGCTGGCCAGACACTTCCGCTTTGCCTAAGCAAGGATTTAAGAAGTGAAACTATAAAAAATAATGTTAAAAATGTACTAATTAAAAAAATGCAATTGTGTAAGAGGAAAGAGGCAGGTGAGAGGAGGTTATTTAAGTAGGTGAAGGGCGACTTTAAAGCGGACCTTTACCCCCCCTTCACTAAGAATCACATCAGTGTGCAGCTCTGCTTACATTCATTCGTTAAACAAAGATATTTTGCTTTTACTTACAGTATTATAGTGTTCCAGGAAGTAACGGGAGATATATTAATCTGCCCATTGTAAAAATGGCCACTGTAAGAAGACTGGGGAAGAAAAGAGAAATAAGGTATGCAAAGAATACAAAGCCAGCAATTATCTAGAAGTATGTGTTTGTATCTTGTCATTACTAAACATTTCTAAAGGTGTGTTTGTTGTTATTTCAAAGATAAAGGTAAAGTTCCTCTTTAACGTGCAGCTAAACTTGCCAGCTTTGATATGCCAGTGCTAATAGCTCATGAACTGAATAATGACTTTAATTTCTATCACTTATTGAATCAGTCTGGAAGAAAAGGCAACCTGTGCCTGCATCCAATCAGATTGTTCAGGTATTTTGACAGCCAGCGGGGGCCGACTAGCAAGATACTGTATATTGGCCCAGTGGGAGATTCCCCCATCCACACAGTTTAGCGTAGATGGAGGAATCTGTTGCACTTTCTCCATCTGACCATAGAAAATCTGCAGATAATCTATAGGTGTATGGCCAGCTTTACTCTCAGCTGGGTGGGGTCTGATCAGTCAGGATGGTGTTAAAATAACAACAGAAAAACCGCTTTGATGGAAATCCCCAGAATTGTCTTGATCAGCTCCAGATAAATGTTTATAGCTTTATTTTGACTACCCTAGTGCCTGGAGCTGATTTACCAAATGAAGCTTACATTTCAGGTTTCATCTTTAAAAAAAATCAAGGGACATTTTCACAAAAAGTGCGGGGACCTTGTCTGCAATCTCAGGGCTTTTGGATGTTTACAGAGCAGAGGATTTTGCAAGTAAATAACATGCATTAAATATGTTAAAGCTGAACACCAGACAGATATAAAAGACACAATTTATTGCTGCTCTCTATTCAATAATACATCATTAAATGTATTTCTAAATCAACTAGTGTAATTAGTGTAAACCACAAATTTTATTCTGAGATCTGCACCTTTTATAAAGGACTTAGAATCATGTTTCCGGTACAAAGAATATTTCTTTAACTTGAACTACTATGAACAAACGTTCCTTTAAAATGTTTACATCTAGACATCTAAACAAAATAAACAAGAAAAAATACTAAGGGAAGAAGGGAAAGAAGGAGTTAATAAAAAATGAATTAGAGTTAACTAAAGCTTCATAAGGGGCTAAAATAATGTTTAACACCTTCCTGCCAGTGTAACGCATAAATGTGTCACCCTGGGGGGTACTTAACACTGGCTGTGCGCATATATTTGTCAACCAGTCTGCTGTTTTGTGTTGATAGCCCTCTCATACGCCCAGGTGTGAACCGGGCCTAAAGGTGCTGAGGGCCCCATCCACAACCTTGAGCGCCAAAGTAGGAGAAGAGTCTCAGCTGCCAGGAAAGTGCTTCTTCCCCCTATATTGAATGAGCATGTATCCCTTGCAGTGCTGAGGGAGCCCTGTTGTAAGTGTCTTTTTCCCCCCTCCCAGAGTTAAGCTTTAAATCTGTTGGTCTGTGGGAGGGACACTAAGAACTAGCTGAGCCAACATAGTGACTGAGCTGTCACTGATAGCTCCTAGCCACTGTTTATGATTGGGAGTCGGTGGGACAGCGTCCCGATCATGTGACTGCTGTGACAGCCAATCACAGGGATGTGTTCTGTTTATCATTCAGAAGCACACAGACACACAGTGGGCGGCTGTCACACTGACAGCGAAGCGGAGTGCTGTTGGCTACAGAGGGAGAGATGCAGGACTGAGTTGTCAGGACCAGGGGCGTAACTAGAAATCACAGGGCCCCATAGCAAAATTCTGTATGGCCCCCTCCACCAAAAAAAAAGGACTTACCTCGAGAACACGTTCCCGCTTAATACTGCAGAGCCCACCATAGAACCTGCACAGCCCACCTGAGACCCCACACAGCCCACTTGAGACCCTGCACAGCCCACCAGACACCCTGCAGGGGCCACTTTAGACCCTGTAAATACCATAGACCCCACACAGCCCACCTGACACCCTGCAGATCCCAACTAAGACCCCACACAGCCCGTCTGAGATCCCACAACTCCCACCTGAGAATGACCTTGCAGAGCCCACCATATAGTCTCTATGGTGGGCTCTGCAGGGTATCAGGTGGACTGGTCAGGGTCCATTTCCCTCCCCGGCCTCCTCCTCCACCATCACTGCTGGGCCCCAGCCTCCTCAACTGTCCCTGCCAGGCCCCCGGCCCCATGGTCAGCCGACTAGGTCACTATGGCGATAGTTCCGCCACTGGTCAGGACATAGCTGGGTGATGCAGAAACAGAATATACTCCTACCTCAGCTTCACCCCTGCAGCACGGCACCCAAGTCAAGAGCCTCTTTTGCCTCTGACTGAGCTTGGCCCTGAATGTAGAATATATTCTGTATACACACAATGCTGTCCTTATACAGGCATTAGACCCAATTCACAAAGCTTTACCACAAGGACAAAGCGCTTTTCTTTAACCATGTGTCTGCCATGCTCAAATCTCATTGGACTGAGTTAAAAAAATAACCGTCACTTTAATTAAAAAAAAAGTGTCATTATTCTGTTGTGTTAACTTTGTGAACTGAGCCTTTTGTGTCTTGGAAATAGAGATTGCTGAAAATTATAATCAAAATGCATAACAGTAACCTAAAGCACCTCCCTCTTCTCTAGTCTGTAATGTAACTACACACAGATTAGTGGCCACAAAGATAGCCAGAGTTTGTATCCTCAGAGCCCACAATGTGCACATTAAAGAACTTCAGAATTTTTTTTATTACATGCTTGTTTGTGTCTTGGTGCTGAAATAACAAAGATATACTCACCTGAAGCTCCGAGCCGGAAAGTGCTCCCTTCAGCCTGTCTCCCCCTCCCTGCAGTATTGTAATCTTCCTCAGGGTCCTCATCCTCAGAACCATACACTGTGTATAGGTGAGATGATTTAAGGGACCTTAGGCTGCTGCAGACGAAGGGGAGAGACGTTGGAAGGATCGGTCTAAAAAGAAGCCAGATCGGAGCTTCGGGTGAGTATATCTTTAAAAAAAAAAATGTTTTAACCTAGATACAAAAACGAGCAGGTAACCCTTGCAGTGTGGGGGTAGCAATTTTTCCTGGACTTTAACAGGTAAGCAATAAATTGTTGGGATGCGGGGCCTCTTCCTGTTTTCTCTGGATTGAGAAATAAAAGTGTGTAAACTTGCAGTGAAATTTGTGTATCCATCCTGACTTACTGACCTCTGAAAAGAATCCATTTATAATTCAAACAACATGCAATCCAGCCCACTTCAGCACTAAAACCATATCCCATCCTAGAAAACAATGCCTTGACCTTGACATATTTCTCACTCTTGTTATTGAAGGATCCTTCCAAAAACATTGTTCCTGTCTGCACCCAGTTCAGCAATGTCAGGCTGCACAGACTGAACAGCAACACATTTTAGAACAACAAGGGAACGTTGAATAATTATATTAGAATGGCCAGATGTTTTGAAAGTCCAAGCAAACAGCTAAATGTGTGCGTGATAACCGTTCAGAAGGATCCAACTCTTGGCGATTCTTTGGGCCAGCTCTCTGGGCATCATGTCTGATACACTTTTTTCATAGAATTTAGTTTTTTAGAATTTTGCAAGGTAGGTTGGCAGGTCAAGTTTCTCAACCCTCCCCATTTGTATGGGTCTGGGACCATCATACAGAATGTTCATAGCCAATTTTATACACATGCTAGGGCCAATTTAGACAGGAGCCAATTAACCATCCAGCATGGCAGTTACGAGCCACAAAGGTAGATTTATACAATGGAATGGCCTTATTTACGTAAGCCTTCCACAGCAGGTAATTTCAATCTCAATAATATAGCGCGCCTGGAATAATATAGAGCATAAAAGATAAACAATTTTTGATGGAAAGTGGTATCGAGTAGATCCGTCAATCCCAGGAGTGTAAGTCTGTGGTCCACTGACAATGATAGCCCACTGAGCACATTAAGAGTATCTATTACTTCAGTGCAAAAATATTTGTATCCGAGGGCAGGCCCCCACCATATGAATGAAAGACCCCAATGAGGGGGCCCCAAAATTTAATTTAAATTGGGACTCAGGTAGTGGATTGGTCTGAATATATAAAGAAAGCAGTAATCCACAGTGAAAATCAAATTTTGTGGGCCACTTGATTTGATTGATGTAAAAATCCTCTAAAGTAACCAATTGATGGTGAAGTATCATTATAGATCACGGTTGTCTGAATAAACTATGCTTGCATTGTAGAAAAATGCTCTGCGGGAAGATTGAAAAGTATTATTTTAATGGGGACCCCTGCTGGTAAAATGAGATACTGTTGTACATTTGAAATGTGTTGCAGGAGAATGAAAACAAATTTTAATGAAAATGGCAGGGGGTTTGGTATAGTGAGCCAATTATATAAATGTTACATACATTCAAGGTTTACTTATACTGAACAAAAGGTTTAGCAGCAAACAAAAGACCTAATGCCTGAAGAGAACATTGTAAGATTGTGAGTTTATGTTGTAAATGGTAAAAAAAAAGGGCACACACGGAACTGAACATTAAAGGAGATTTTTGAACAGTTATCCATTCTCTTAGTCGTCGTTCCCCCACCTTACCCCTGGCTCCCCCCTCCAAAGTTTTAGACTCGCCTGTCCAAGCTCCTGCCACGTTATGCAGCCCATGGGGAGATGAAGCTGCCACAAACTCTCCCAGCTCATACATTACTTCTATTGGGTACAAAAATCCCATTCATATTTATGGAGAAGCTGTCTATTATTGGGTGTCATGATAGATGACCTCTCCGTAGGAATTAATGTGATTTGTTTTTTCCAAGCATACAAAAAAAAAGAAGGGACTGGCCAGGTAAAGGGGGTGCTGGGGAGGAGTTTAGGAAAATAAATTAAAGTAGAGATTCACCCTAGAATTACTCTATGGACATTAAATTGACACTAAGGAGTTAAATCTTAAAAGTACCTTAAGCCCTCGTTCACACCTGAACGTTTTGTAGCGCGTTCTACGCTCGACGAACGCTCTACAGAACGCTCAAAAATATAAATCCCATTGTATTCAATGGTCTCGTTCCCACCTTGGCCTATTTCCGCCCGTCCCTAACGCGCTACAAAACGGCCCACGCCTGAAAAGGTACATGTACTACTTTGGGCCGTTTTGTTGTGTGTTTCCATTGGGATACAGTCAAGTAGCCTTCGGAAACGCGCGTTTGTCGCGTGACTTTTTTTACCGCGAATCGCGGCAAAAAACCGTGCGACGGTCGCGCGACAGACGCGCATATGCAATACGCCTAGGTGTGAACGAGACTGGAGGAAGGTGATAAATATTTAGGGCAATGTTCCAGTGTGTTCTTTCCTCCCCTGGGCTCTTCCATTTGAGTGTTTAAAGTTCCTAGGCTGTTAAGTCTATGCTACTCTGGACTCCATTTACAGTAAGCTGTGCGGAGGCTTTCCAATAAATACTGCCCACATAGATTAAGTGGAGCTGAACTTGCCATATGGAGGAAGAGTGTTGGAGTGTCCGATGTACGTAAGGGACCTGCAAGCAAGACGTTACCACCTGTAAGAAGGCCTTGGAGGTTGCTGTACAGATAATCTACAGTAGTTATCATTGTGTTTTGGGATACCCTGTTATCCTCTCTCCCAAGAAAAACTACAAAACTCAAAGTGAGGGGCACACATCTGAAGTACCCCACCCTAAACCATGAATCCTAAGAAGTGAATGTACTGGGAGCTTAATTCAAGTAAGTGGACTGGGGCAGTGTATACCCACTAGGCCACTTTGGGGTCCTCTCACATTGTTCAGGAAGGGATTACGAATAGCGAAAATATCAAATATCTACATTGCCTGAAAACAAGATGCTTAAGTTACAATTCACCTTTAAGCAATTGACTGCTGCCTGTGTAAAATTTTCCATTATTATTATTATTATTATTATAATACAGGATTTATATAGCACCAACAGTTTGCGCAGCACTTTACAATATAAGGAAGACATTACAATCACAATACAATTCAAGACAAGATGGTAAGGAGAGCCCTGCCCCTGGGGGCTTACAATCTAAAAGAGGAGGAAGAAGTGACACATTGTACATTGAAGGCAGTGTTAAATAAACAGGTCTTATGTGGCTATTAAGGAAGAAGATAATAAAAAATAGCAGAGATATATGAGGGGCTGTAACATTACAAGATACACAGTATGGCCGCAAGCACTGCTGCTCCCATCCCACTCCTAAAGCAAAAAAACAGGCACGGGCTGCCATAAATTTGGTACAGTTCATTATTTTATTCCAGGGCCTGAAGATATCAACCTAAAAAAATGTACCAGAAATTCACACTTTCTCTCCCACAGATCATCTGCTTTCATATTCATTTTCATAAAAACAGTCAAGGTTGAATTCCAAACCTAACAATATGCAGAGAAGCATCATAATAAGAATGGATTTCTGAAAGATGCAATTTATATGGCCAAGTGTATTTTTCATTTAGTAGTCCATCTGCATACTGGCACTATCATGTAGAGCTGAAAAATTGCCATAAAGATGTCCTTACCCCCTGGGGCCCACGCGGGGCCTAAAGGGGCATGAGGGACCATTAGGGGTTAAGCAGGGAGCCAAATGGATAGCCAGGTGGTCAGGATGGAGGATGATAATCATCCATCTCCCTCTGATAAGAAATCAGACCCTTATAAATATTTGCGGACAAAGACCACAAAGGGCCATGGTGAAAAGATTAAAAATAAGCTATAACTTTTTTTTTTCTCTGTGTCATATGATATTCCCTCATAGTAATCTTAAAGTGACACTAAACTCAGGAGTTAAATCTTAAAAATACATTCAAGTACCCTAACTATTAGCAAAAATGTATCTTATTTGTGTATCATTCGGCTGTAGATCCTCAAATCATCTCTGAATTAGTGCTGACACCGTTCTTCCTTCTGGTGGGTGGCTACTTTTGTTCCCCACGGTCCCTGTGTGTGTTGTGAAGTAGTCACCGCTACAACCTCACTCCTGTGATGGACTACAATCTCACTTTAGTTTACTCATTTGTATTGCGATTGTAGTCCATCACGTTGATTCCGTGAAGGTGAAACCTGAAGTAATCCAGCGCAGCATTCACAGAATCCAATCCATGCCTTCACGTTTACAAGTCTCAGCAATGCAATGTACAGCAATCCAGAATGACTCCAAGCTGTAGAGGGACTACTGATCCCAGCAATATATTATACAGCAATGCAGAATATCACCAGCTATAGAGTACTACAAATCCCATGAATACATTATACAGCAATGCAGAATAATACTGTACCATCAGCTATACACCAGTTTATAGTGCTTCACCCACCCTGAACTGCCCGCGAGACCCTCCGGACACCTGATGAGACCCTGTACAGCCCTCCTGACATCCCGCTCAGCCCACTTGAGACTCCGCACAACCCTCCTAATACCCTGGAGACATCAGACTGCCACCCCAGAGCAACACAGCTTCATATTATTCTGTATTGCTGTATAATGTATTGCTGGGATTTGTAGTCCTCTACAGCTGGTGGTATTATTCAGTGTTGCTGTATAATGTATTGCTGTATAATGTATTGCTGGGATTTGTAGTCCTCCACAGCTGGTGGTATTATTCAGTGTTGCTGTATAATGTATTGCTGGGATTTGTAGTCCTCTATAGCAGGTGGTATTCTACAATACTGTGTAATTTATTGCTATATTGATTTGTAGTCCCTCTACAGCTTGTAGTCAGTGGCAGAACTACCAGGGTGGCAGCGATTGCAGCTGCGACCAGGCCCTGGCGCTCCACCACTGTCCTAATATCATTAGTCTGTATTGTTTTAGAAAAACTGTCACATGACACTAAAAAAAAAATATCAGTAATTGGTAGCGGCGAGTACTTGAAAAGTATGTGTACTCATAATGGGTCTGGAAAAAAATGGTATAGGTGTATCCCTAATAAATAAATATATATATATTTTTCTTTTAATCATGTGTTTTGAATAAAAGTATATATTTTTTTCTGTACTTCTTGCTGGCATTCCATTTTTATCCCCAAAGAGGCAGAATAAACATTCCTCCCGTTTTAAAACTGACAAAGTCCTGCTGGTATGTACAGTACATGGAAGAAGTATTAACTTCAAAAAGAACTGGATCAGATCGTGTCTTCATCCTTTGTAATCTTGGAAAAGGCATACCACAGGAAATAGACATTTTAATGGGATTCTCCACTTTATTTTGGTTTGTAAAGATTAATTGGTTCATGTCTTCATATCCTTTACATATAAAACCATATGATTACTACGGGCGGACGGCAAGAGGTTAATGGTGAGCGCTAAGTGACCATTCCTGAAGCCGACTTTAACATAAAAGGACAGTCTTTATTCATTCAAAAGGTCAACAATCCATGTACTTCACATAATCCGCTTTTCTTCAGCATAATGAAACATAACAATTCATTGGACTTTCATCAAAACATCACGTGTTTTGGTCTCACCAACATCTGGCTGTCCCATACACTCCCAGTGTAATAGTCCCAGGACTTTACCATATTTCTCTGTAAATACAGTCCTCAGTATTGCTCAGCAGCTTTCTTAAGCTCCAAGCGTTTCAGTATTCACTCCTCATGGGTCACTGTCTCTCTCAGTCTCTCCAACAGGTATCTCAGGGTCACAACCCCCTTGGCCTCTCCCAGCCTTCCTGGCTGTTTCACATATGTGCGCACACATGTAGCAGAGTCTGCCTGTGGCCGTGTGCCTCCTGCACACCGACAACTCCCCTGAAGTCTGGTCCGGACTCCTAATAAGGCTGCTCTCGGCCACCTGATCCTCCTAGACTGGTAATTGGCAACACCTTGCCCCGGGACTAGAGATTCCATCCCACTGTAGTCCAGAAAACCTGGAAGAAACTGAAAAGCCAGTTTCTTCCCTGCAGAGGTATTCACCTTCTAGAACCTCTCAGCCGCTCTGAGTGTTCTGTGTGACTATGTTGCCAAATTGCATCGTGGCATTGCCACACCATTCTACAATATATATATATAGGGAGATATACGGTTTCTGCCTCTCTATTTGTTCTGGTTACCACTGTCACCTGTCCATAAAGAGATGGGAAATCCAAAATATTACATTTGTCACCTGAAAAAAAGGTGGAAGGAATATCTCCAAAGGTTAAAGCTGTCACTTCAGATCTCCTCCTGTTCACTGTTATATCTCCAGGAATAGGAAGTGAGGGGAAATCCCACCAACGAGACACAGACAATAAAGACAAAAAAATATATAGTTTTAAGCATTCCATGTTTCATGCAGAAATTAAAAACAAAATTGGCTTTAGATATACTTTAAGTAAGCTTAACCCCTTGTTTGTGTACTCACCTCTCCTGCAGAGAGACCACTGCTTACACGCAGAGAGCAAGAGTCCCACTCTGCAGCTCATGGCTGATTTAAACTGAAGGTTTAATTGGGCTTTAAATTAGGCACAGAGGTCTTTGAACCCTTTACTCGTTAGGAACGGCACCTCTCAGGTCATGGTGGGCTCTGTAGTTCCTCAGCAGCTGACGTACAGCAGCTTTCAGCCTGGTCTACGTTCAAATGAACTTTGCTGTCCAGGCAAGAATTTGAATAAAAGACCATTCATCAGACTCCTTTCATAGCAGAAAGTATGCAAATAGAGACACGGGCCCCAAGAAACGTGGCTTCCAGATGGCGATTTGATATATTGGTTGCTCTATGACTGCTTTAGTTTGGAAACTGAGCGACTGATCTGTGTATAGAAACATTCAGAAATGGAAAGAAAAATACATTGTATTTTTAAGATAGTTTCAAGTCCTCCTCCGTTTTTTATCCTTCAACTTCTAACAGATGACTAACTTTAATGGGATTAGGAGTTTTATAGACTTTAACAACTGCAGCATAACACCAGCTGCTGTAGAATCACTAATTAGATGACTTTCTCTTAAAGATCAACTCAACAAGTCGATCAGGGAACTCTCAGGGTTAGTTCACAGCATAAGCAGTGCGTTTCGGTCTGATTCTGGCCGGAACGCACTGCCTCGCATTTCGGCCGGCTCACATTTTTGCTGGGCAGGAGGGGGAGTGGTGGGCCATTGAAGTGAATGCCACCGTAGCCACGCATTCCGGCCGCAATGCGGTCCCCCGCACGGGATCGCAAGGCACATTGTGCCAGTGGTCCGGGTGGGGTGCGATCAAAATGCTGCAAGCAAAGTGAGCCGGCCACAATGCAATGTGTTCCAGCCAGAATCAGACCGGAATGCACTGCATATGGTGTGAACTAACCCTCAGGGTTATCCAGGAAATGTTGACTAGTAATAGGTTTGGTTCGATTTCGGACTTTAGAACATGGAAAAAGTTTGAACTTAACGATAGTCTATGGAACCAGAATTCAGAAAATCAAATGTTCCCCTTTTTGAAAGCTTATATGCAAGTTATTGGCCATAAAAAGTGTATAGAGATGCGGGTACTGCACTGGGGGACATGTTTCAATGCAAAAAACACTTTTAAAAAATACCGTATTTAAAGGAGCAGTGATTTTAACATTGCTTAAAGTGAAACAATAAAATGAAAAATTCCTTTAAATATCGTGCCTGGGGGTCCCCTTATACTGCCTGTAAAGTGGCGCCTCTGTACAATGTATAGAACCTGCTGCAGCAAAAATGATAAAGAAAAAAAAGAAAAGTGTCTGGTAGGAATGTTAGCAGGGACCCTATTTAAATAAAAAGAAAAAAAGCATAGGGTTCCCCACAAAAGACTCGTCCGCTCGCGATGAACTCCCCCCGCCGAATGGTATTCTGACAGATGCCCGCCAAAATATAACCAATTGGGCGGTGCTAGCGGTGACATCACCGCTAGCTCCACCCAACTGTTTACATTTGTCTGCCACCTGACAGGACTTAGCTGTGAGCCATGATTGGGCAAAGTCATCATTACTTACAGTGCACTGTGCCGTGATTGGGCAAAGTCTTGCACCTGACCTGTGGTCAGGTCCATTGCTTTACCATACCAGGGCTCTCGCGAGGCACTGTGCGGTGGGTAGCGCTTTGTGGGGCGCTCGGCGGGCGAATAGCCCGCCAAACGCCCTGATAGTTCATGTTTTTGCCACACAGGAACTACCAATGTCAAGCCCATCCCTATGTGTTGACATCAGAAGACAGTCTGCCATGGACAACTGCTCCAGATTCTGTCTGCTCCAGTTTTAATCAATTCCAATGTTTGTGCATGCTCCTCTCCTGTGGTTACTTTGAACTGAACAGTAGTAGACAGTGAATGATTGGCAATTACTTTGTGAACCTACATACATCTTAGACTAAATTGTGTTGACTCTGCGTCCATCGCTCCCTGCTCCGTCTGGTGTGTCCCCAGTATCAGTGAACAGAGTTCAGATTGTATCCTAGCAACAGAAGTAGCAAAGGCAAGTGTCTGCTACCAGGCCTCGGGCCTAAGCTCTAAGTAGGGTTGCCACCTTTTCTTCAAGCCAAACCCGAACACTGTAGCGCCTCGCGGCAATTTTTACTAAGCCTGAGTCAGCAATGCTGGTCTGTTTCTACATCATTGCTCAGATAGAAAATTATGATGTGTTGATTAGCTAAATACATGTCATGCTAATACATGTGCTGTATATATTGTCAGTTCCAGTGCATATTTTTTATCAGGGATCAAAGAATTATAGGCATTGCATGAAACCGGTAATGGAGTGTTATTCTGACAACCGCGTCACCTGCAGAGTTACCAAAAAGCAATATGTAGAAGAGATGATAGGTTTAGTATTAAGCTATTAAATTTTTTTAAAAGGTATCTATGGTCAAAAACTAAAAATAAATATCTATTGCTTTATATTCACCTAGAATAAATTATTTGGCCACGTTCACAACCTTTGACCTGGTATAAAAGATGTTCTGTCTGCAATTAAGTTGCATTTAGCAATGATCCCTGTTGTTTTTCTCTGAACTGGTGCCACGGTTGTTGTGGTTTTTCTAGGTCAGGGCTTCAGTTTATGGTAAAGTTACAATAAAATGTTTATTGGTTGTTGTGTCATTCTATGGTCAATATTGGTGGTATCTTACTTTGCCATTGTAGTCTTGAGGGTGTTATCAGAGGTAGGGACAGGCCGAGTGGTCGATTCGAACATGAGTTCGAATCGAACATCGGCAGTTCGAGTGCTCGACGAGCGCATTACTGCATTAGGCGCCGGAACCGGAAGCCTAGTATTGTTTTGGTACATTTTCTGGTGTCTATTTACCTAACGTGACCCCGTCTTTTATTTTTTACAAAAAACCTTGGGTAATAATAAATGTTTTATAACCTAACATGGCGAAAAGTTTTTTTTTACAATTTTCAGGACTTTTTTCGTTATATAGTAAAAAAATCCAGTGGTGATTAAATACCACCAAAAGAAAGCTCTATCAGTCAAAGTACCACAGTGCTGAATACTGAAGAATGGCCTGGACAGGAAGGGGGTTTAACACCTCGGTCTTCAAGTGGTTAAAAATAGGGATGCACCGATATATCGGCTGCCGAAACATATCGGCCAAAAATTGCACTTTTGGCATAATGCTGAAAGCGCAATTTTCTGGCCAATATAGCGGTGCATCCTATTCTCTGCTCCACGTTCAGCGCTGCTTTGTGTCCCAGCGAGGAGGAGAGAAACTGTCACAGGTGGCCGAGTGTTGCGGGAGGAGAGCGCTGTGAGCGCCCGGCGTCTCTCCTCCCCACACCGCTCAGTCTCCTGTTACAGATTGGGAGAGCGGTGTGTGGGTGGAGACAGCCAGCGCTGTCACAGGAGGCTGAGCTCTCTTCCCGCCCCGCTCACTCAGCCTCCTGTGACAGCGTGTCAGGAAGAAGCGGTACAAGCACTCAGTGATTGCTGAGCGTTTGTAAATAATGGAGGATATAGTATGGTTACTATATCCTCAATTATGAATGAATAATTTCGGTGCACCTCTAGTTAAAACTCATAAACCTAAAAGTTTCACTTGCAGTAAATATTTGGTGAATGTCAGATTCACTGCTTTATAATATGCCCCTTTCTAGAGTTAACATGAACAACACTGTTTTTTTTACAGGGTTGTTCACAAAACCCCACCTTAGATTCTAGGACAACAAAGCTGATTTGAAAAAATCCTCCAATTCACCTCAAATTGCAGCTCAGCTATGTTGTCCTAGATTGTTCACTTCTCCTGCCTTCTCCAAACTCTTCACCCTTTTCTGAATAACCCTGTTAGTCTTTGTACCTTTCTCTTATCAGTTTATGTATTTCCTGTGCTTAGTCAGGTGCTTTTTTATAGACTTATATAATAACTGATTGCTCAGGGTGGAATTCCTAGTGATGGTGATTCTGATGGGCAGCAGTTATTAATTAGGAATGAAAGGTTTAGTGGCATTGTTGTAAAGATTGCGGCTAAATGGGGCAGCACTGGGGTGATGCCATTTAACATATTTAAACATTCAATAACTGCAATAACTCAGGACAGACAGCACTGTAAATGCTGATCAAGGTTAATAAGAAGCTTGACCAGTGGACCCAACAATGAAATTGGAGGCCGCTTTATATTTACAATGAAACTTTCTAAGAACTTTGGAGTTTATGGGTTGCCAATTACTTACAACCAAATTGTTACACAGATCCCCTAACAATCTAGTCCCGTAGACCAGGTCCCTTACCCAGGAGTAGAAGCCACAAACCACTTTAATATTATATAGATTTCTGCTTAACATTACCAGCATGGAGTGTCTTTTCTTCCAGGCCCTCATGGAACAACCCCTCCCATACCCTCTTCCTTTCCCTTCTCCCTACCGAAACCGTTGGTACGAGCACGCAGATTCCCCATTTCAATTCTACCCTTTACATCACAAAGACAACCTTTTACAATATAGATTGGGAGAATCATTATTGTGTTAAGAGGGCACTCCCTCTCTATAGACAAATCCATCAAGCACATGACCCTGAATGCCATTGATAGGGGGTGCAGAGATACCAGTGATACTGTAATAGAGATCACAAAATAGAAAAAAATCCAGCACTCCATAGTGAGCCTCAGTTGTTTATTGAGGGCTCAACAAAACAAGCGACAAAGAAAAAGGTTCCAAAAACATGTTAATCAAAATCATAGGAAATCTAACATTTTAAGGTCTTCTCCAGAAAAGAAAGTAAGGGGAAATCTTCCATTGGGAAAACCCATTCTGGTGACAACTGTCTAAGAAGGGATTTCACCTTGGGGAAGTTCCCCCTAAGTTTATATTGTGACTCAGAGAGCAAAGGGAAATCTCCCTAACATGTCACAAACAGCCAGCAAAAACATCCTTCCCTCATCTTTCAAAAAAAGTCTAGAGATATATTTGAAATTCTGGTTTTAGTAACAGGAAATGTTACAATCACAAACAAGATTAGCTCAGACACCACAGCTTGTCCCTTGCTTCCTTGGTGCTAGATTTCTCTTTCTGTCTCCTGGTTAATTTCCTGAGTCCTTCTGCTTTTTGTCTCCCCACTGGGTCCTCTTAAACACCACATTTCTCTCCTTTCTCCAAACATAAAGCAACCTTTGGTCTCTGTGTGTGCTTTAAATCAGTGGTTCTCAACCTGTGTAACCTCAGGACACACATTTGTCATTGGTCATTAAGTCACAACCTAAGTTGCACTGCAATGGAACGTATGGCAGTGTGGGCTGCTGTACTGTGATGGAGCTCCATCCATATGTGCATTGCTTGTACAGCTCCCATGCATGCCCTGTAGAGGTGTCAGGAGCCAGAATGTGATGTTACTTTGGTCCAGGTACCTCTATAGGACATGCGACGGAGCTATAAGCAATGCATGTATGAATGGAGCTCCCCCGCTGCCATACTCCCATTCCACCCCACCTCAAGCTGACACTCAGTGCCGGGCAGCATATTTTGAATGGCTGCTCAGTGTGAGAACGGACAGTGCTGCGCTAGGGGGAGGCCGAGGAGACTCTCACCTAAAAAAGTGGAAGGCATGCGGCAACCCACTGAACATGGGGTCGTAACCCACCAGTTGAGAACCAACGCTTTACATGATGTCAGACATCCTAATTCAATGGTCCTTCTTTTAGAAGACAGCTTCTTGCCTTCCTGAGTTGTCCATCATAGGGTTTGTTAGCTCATTGGTGTGACTAGCAGTTTTTTGGATTGACCATTGTTGGTGATCCTGATCAGCCTCACCTTACTTGAGGCCCACTTTGCTGAGTACATGTTCCATGTTCTCTTCCAGCACATGATATATTGTACCTGATACATTAGTTTTGTCAGTTGCTCAGAAGGCTTTGCATACCTAATGCAGAGAACAGTGTACTTTTTAGGGCAGCCATCACATTTTGCATTCAGGATATCTGATTCACCATCACATTACACAGCAATAGTGAGCCCTGGGCAGCAGACGTGGGTGGGGCCAAGCTTGACTTTGGCATGATAAGTCAGGATTTGAGTAAAACCTCAGTTTCTCATACCTTTGGACTTACTGAAGGTTTTGACATACAGTTCTCACTAAAGTAAGCATGGTTAATGCATTTTACATCCTCTGCTCAGTTTGAATTGTCTACGTTTGTGATAGGTGTTCTTTAATATCCTGAATATGTTTTTCCTGGGCCGTCTGCTAAATATAAATCAACTGGATAACCTTTAATATAAGAGGGTTACAAAAACAGCCTTCTTTATTTCCGAACTGTCTCCATCAGCTGTTTTGTAAATTATCAGCTCACTTGAGGTCTGTTCTGCAAATCTCAGACATGTATGCGAGATTTGTTATAGGTTTTCCCTGGCACACTGACCTCTTTTTTTCCTGCTGGTAATGAAACGTATATGAAATACAGCTTGTGTCTGGAGAGAACCAGAGTAGAACATTTCACAGCATGGTACAAAGCAATAATGGTAGAGTGTGAAATATGCTCAGCACACTTTAGAGATGTAGCATGTAGTGAAGCTGAGGTTTACTATTAAAATAGACCTTTCTAAAATATGGTAGATGTGAAATGTAACTCCTTTTCTGCAACCTCAAACCTTTAGCTGCTCTTCATGCTCACTCAGAAGCTCTGTAATGAAGGGGACCTATCTCAAAGAAAAGAGTACTTGGACTTGCAGGAGTTTATCCATTAGCTAAAGCATCAGTGTCCCAAATGGCTCTATCATACTAGGCTGTATCTGTGCTATACTGCAGCAGTTCTGGAGGTATAGGTAGCCAATGAGATGAAAAGAATCGATTAGCATCGCACCATCAAAAATAATCCCTTTATTTTTTGGAATATGTGATGAAATGAGAAATATGAATACCTTCTGTTCTAAGAAGACTCTACTGTGCTACGCACTGGTTCATTAGAGGACTTTGTGGTTCCAATAGTCTCTCCTCCTCATAACCTACTGGGTTATATGTCTTCCTTCTGGAAATGGTAGTTGTATGGCTATCAAGTCGTTCCAGTGGCGTCAATGTAGTGGCATCAAAGTCCTTGACCCAAAACTAGTATGCAGATCGAGTGTCTTGAAGGCTAAGACAGCAGGGCAACTCGTAATTTAAAGTGCATTTCCAGGGCTCTGTAATCAATTAAATTAGGCAGCCACTCGCTGGGGCCTCTGCGGCCTCTGCTGCACAGAGTACAGAGGGAGCTCGGTACAGAAGGAGCCTGGTAGAGGCTGCCTTTCCTCCCTCCAACAGCGCTGAGTAGAGATACTGAAAGGGGATGTGTGAGTACAGATACTATCTCTCCTTTTTCTCTCCCCTGGCTGTCTCACTGCTGAAATTTTTAGTCCTCTGTACCTGGTGGTATTCTGCATTGCTGTATAATTAATTGCTGGGAATTGTAGTCCTCTGTAGCTGATGGTATTATTCTGTGTTGCTGTATAATGTATTGCTGAAATCGGTAGTCCTCTATAGCAGATGGTATTATTCTGTGTTGCTGTATAATGTATCACTGAAATTTGTGATGGACTACAATCTCACGTTTAATTTACTATATTGTATTGAGATTGTAGTCCATCACAGGAGCGAGCTTGGAGTGGTGACTACTTTACAACACACACAGGGACCATCGGGAACAAAAGTAGCCCCCTTCCAGAAGGAAGGACAGTGTCAGCACCAATTCAGAGATGATTTGAGGATCCACAGCTGAGTGATAAACACATAAGATACATTTTTGTTAATAGTTAAGGTACTGGAAGGCATTTTTAAGATTTAACTCCTGAGTTAAGTGTCATTAAAAACCAACCCCGCTTTCTGCAAGAGAATAAAAAAAAGTGCATGTTGACTCTGACCTCTCCTTTCCCCTAACTTTCGTAGTTTTAGTTGTGGAATCACTTTAACTGCCCCACGACCAACACATTCATTTCACTGCCCATAACATCAGCGCTCCTGCGGCGCCATTAGACCCATGACGTCACCCACGTGACATTCTTGCTCCCAGCCAGCCTGCCCTTCCTTCTGCCGGGGTCCTCAGATGAACGAAGGGCCTCCGGATAAGCTGCCCAGTGAAACGCCTGCATTCAAATATCCGTCAGAAACGTACTGGGCAGATACGGATCATCGCTGTAGTAGCAAGCGGTTTATATGGTAACTCAGTGACGGTGTGAAGATTGGATTTAGCGTGTGGCGGAGCGCGGTTATGTGAAACATTGCAATCAGGCGGAAGGAGAGGCAGCCCTGGGAAGCCAGTGAGGCTGCTGCTTGTTGTGACGGGAGAAGCCGTACTAGGAAGAGGGTGACAGGGGCCGATCTCCCCCATTGCCGCCACCATGCCGCTCTTCAGCGCCAACCCCTTCGAGCAGGATGTGGGTGAGTGTAGAGGAGGGGTCCCGAGAGAGCTGGGGGGACCCCGAGATATCTGTGTGTACCACTAAAATGTCAGCTGGACCTCACTCCCGGGGCTACAGATTGTGTCCCCACAAATGTCCGTAGTATTATAGGACCGTCCCCATAGGTGTCCGTGGTATTATAGGACCGTCCCCATAGGTGTCCGTGGTATTATAGGACCGTCCCCATAGGTGTCCCTGGTTTTATGGGGCTGTCCTTGGTTCTCAAAGATCTTCCCCATCACTGTCTCTGGTTCTGAAGGATCATCCCAGGAAATGTTCTGGGTTTCTAGGACCATCCTGTCCGGGGTTTTCAAGAGTTGCCCCAATAGGTGTCCTTGGTTTTGAAGCATTGTCCCCAGAAGTGTCCTTACTTTTTAAAGGTTGTCCCCATAGATGTTCCTGGTTTTAAAGGTCCAAGTCTATAAGTGTCCCTGGTTTTAATGTCCTTGTTGTTTTAGTAATACCAGTTGTTGGGGGGAGAGGGGTTCTGTGTGCTCGGTCAGCCGCCATATTGTGTCTGTCATTGTTTGTGATTGGTACCGGCAGTAAGCGCTCCAGAAATCTCCGATATCTCACTGCCCGGTCTACATAGACGGGAAGAGCCGACGTTCCATCAGAGTTCCAACTCCTCGAGATCTCCAACCACCTGACTTCCGGTTTACTTAGAAGAGGTTTGGGTGAGAAGGCTGTACTGCACGTGGGCCACCCGCGCCATTTCCCTATACACATAGTACACAGCAATGTACTATTACAATGAACTAGAGTCAGACTAATCCAGCACGTTATTCATCAGAGCTGCCCCACTCAATATGTCTGTCTCCTGCCGCCATATTGAGTGGGGCAACTCTGATGAATAACGTGCTGGATTAGTGTGACCCTAGTTAATTTTAATACTTTATTGCTGTGTACTATGTGTGTAGGGAAATGCCACGGGTGGCCCACGTGCAGTACAGCCTTCTCACCCAAACCTCTTCTAAGTAAACCGGAAGTCATGTGGTTGGAGATCTCGAGGAGTTGGATAGAACAGCGGCCGTGTCAGTCTCATAGGAATTAGCTTCCTGATGGGCAATGTGCGCTCATAGTGTGCGCTCGCAGTGTGTGCTCATAGACGCTAACCATGGAGGAGGGATGAATACTTATAAAGCCAGTAAACAGTTTAAAGTGGAACTCCGCCCTGTGTTACAAGGATATTACAAGGATTAAATTAAAGTGACACCAAACTCAGGAGGTAAATCCTAAAAATATATTCATGTACATTAAAGCGGAACCTTTGCCCAGATCTATACAATAACAACAAATACACCTTTTAGAAATGTCTAGTAATGACAATCTACACACACATACTTCTAGATAATTGCCGGCCTTGTATTCTTTGTATACCCTATTTTTATTTTCTTCCCCAGTCTTCTGAGAGTGGCCATGTTAACTAAGGGCAGATTACTAGCTCTCATTTTACTTCCTGGATTACTGGCACATGTGACTAGGACATGTGACTAGGACATGTGACCGTGCACATCATCTCAGGGGAGGAAAATGCTTTTCCCTGAGATCTTGTGAGATTACAGATGAGATTTCCCAGCAATGCTCTGCTGATGACAAGGCAATCCCAGTGTGCATTGCTTTGCCAAACTGAAGTCATTTTGTCCTTTCAAAGCAGGAAGTGAATGCTCTGAAAGTGTCAGTATTTCACAATCACAGCATTTTACACCTGACATGTCTATGTTATTATTAATCATCATACATAGAGGGATGCATTGGTAGGATTTGATTTCTGAGTATAAAGGTCTGCTTTTACTATAAACAAATATGCATCTTATTTGTGTATTACTCGGCTGTAGATCCTCAAATCATCTCTGAATTGGTGCTGACACTGTCCTTCCTTCTGGAGGGGGGCTACTTTTGTTCCACACGGTCCCTGTGTGTGTTGTAAAGTAGTCACCGCTCCAAGCTCACTGCCCTGATGTACTACAATCTCATGTTTAGTTTACTGATTTGTATGAGATTGTAGAGCAATAGTGAGTGGTCTTTATTATAGGAGGGGTTGGAGACAAGACCAGTCACCCTGCACAAGGGGAGAGAGCAGCGGTGACCGGTCTTTATTATAGGAGAGGGGCGGAGACAAGTCCAGTCACCCTGCACAAGTAGAGAGAGAGCAGTGGTGACCGGTCTTTATTATATGAAGGGGCAGAGACAAGACCAGTCACCATACACAAGGAGAGAGAGTAGTGGTGACCGTTCTTTATTATAGGAGGGGGGCGGAGACAAGACCGGTCACCCTGCACAAGGAGAGAGAGCAGCAGTGACCGGTCTTTAATATAGGAGGGGGCGGAGACAAGACCAGTCACCCTGCGCAAGAAGAGATAGCAGCAGTGAGCGGTCTTTATTACAGGAAGCTCCAAGTTTCACACAGATCTGGAAGAAATACACAAAGCTCACCAAGATGCAAGCAAGATTGCATGTGACTCTTGTACCGTGTTTCCCCGAAAATAAGCCAGTGTCTTATATTTTTTTCTACGAAAAAAGACACTAGGTCTTATTTTCGGGGATGTCTTACCTGGCTGCAGCTGTCTGCTCTGCCGTCCAGGGAGCCGCTCTGGGTGCTCTGTCAGCCAATCGGAAGGCTTCTGGCAGTGTGTGTGGGGGCCCCGGGCTGCGCTCGGCACGCATTGTGGTCTGAGGGAGCTGCGTAATATAAGACCTACCACCGAACTAGGTCTTATTTTCGGGGTAGGTCTTATATTACAGAAATCACTGAAGATAGTGCTTGGTCTTATTTTCGGGGTATGTCTTACTTTCGGGGAAACACGGTATTTAGACAATATTTGCTCATCATGGAGTTCACCTTTTAAATAAATAAACACTAATTGTAGCAATTGTATACGCTGTATCGATTTTACTTTCCCTGCAGCTGCAGTTCCAGCCTGCATGTTTGTTTTGTGAATCTCTTTTCTTTTTGTATTCAAACTTTTTAAAATATTAAACAAACACCTTTAAAAAATAAACTGAGCAGCTAGATAAGTGTAAGGCCCCTTTTACACGGGCTGAGGAGCACGGATCCCTTCCTGATCAGAGCGGATGTCACCACTGTAACATCCAACTAAAACTGCCGGACCCCATGTAGGTCTGTGGGGAGTCGGATGTAATGTAAACGGGCCTATGTCCTTTTATATCGGATTAACCCGGATTTGGCATGAATAGGTCCGGTGAAGCAGAACTCTTTGTTTTTCCGGACCTGGCACACGTCCGTTCAGACCCAGCTGCTCATAGACTAGCATTGGGCATTTCATCAGTTCCATCTGAAATACTGATAGGTAGATCGGAAAGGACCTCCTGTGTGAAAGGGGCCTAAGGCTGATGTCACATGGGCGACACAGCTGGCCCCGAATGCCCCCAAATCTCGCTCAGTAGCTACGGGGCATCTGGTTGGCCCCACAAGTGATTCCATAGAGGTAGGCAGGCGGTCTGTTGGGGATCCTGATGTTGTCCTCAGCGTCTGGATGGCCTGTGTGACATCCTTCTAAGGCATTGTCATCATTTTCTTTCACTGATCTTAAAGAGACTCCCTAGTTACTAACATTTGTTTCTGGGTGCGTTATATACCTGACTCATGGGGATTTATTCTGCATGCAAGAATTCCCTGTTCTGTAAATTGTAATGATTCTTATAATGCCTCACCTCTCATACGAGACCTTCATCAGCACTAGTAATACTCTCTGTATAGTGTTTTATTGATGTCAGTTTATTTGTATATATAAACCTGGAAAATAAATAGTGTTCTTTTATTGCTGTTATTCCCAAGAAATGATTTATGTCTGCTCCAGGGGCGAACAACTGAATATGGAGTTCAAGAGCCAGTCTGTCCAATCCCGGAGTCCGCAGGAGTTTTTAGGAGCCAGCTCCATTGGGTACAACTAGAGGAGACTTCAAAAGTTGGGCGCCGGCTGTATTTTCTAGGAAGCATTGGCCACCTGTCTCCTGGGATGTGTCCAGCCCTGGTCTGCTCTTTGTAATTTGTTATCGCTGATGCCTATTCAACAATATGCATTTTTTATGTGGCTGTTGGCTCATGCTCATGGCCTTAAAGTACAGTACAGAGAGGTTTTTTCCCCCCTATCCAAATGCAGGTGTATTTCTTTGAATGGGCCCATGCACACAGCTATATTATGTTTCAGGATTTATGTAGCACCAACAGTTTGTGCAGTGTTTTATAACATAGGGAAGACATTACAATCACAATACAAGACAAGATGGTAAGGAGGGCCCTGCCCCTGAGAGCTTACAATCTAAAAGGGAGGGGCAAGTCATACATGAGGAGGTAGCTGTGTGGGGATGAATTGTTTGAGAACGTGATGGTTGAGTGGTTAGATTGAGGTGGGATAGGCTTCCCTGAAGAGATTAGTTTTTAGGGAATGCCTAAAGGCAGTCAGAGTGGGAGATAGATGAACAGGTTGGGGTAAAGAGTTCCAGAGAATGGGAGAGACTCTATAGAAATGCTGGAGGTGAGCATGGGAGGAGTTGATGAGGGAGCTGGAAAGCAGGAGGTCTTTTGAAGAGCAGAGGGGACGGTTAGGGTGATGCTATGAGACAAGGTTTGAGATATATCCGGGGGCAGAGTTGTAGATGGCTTTGTAAGTCATTGTTAATATTTAGAATTTTATCCTTTGGGCTATTGGAAGCCTGTGGAGCTACATAAAGTTTTGCAGCATTCATATATGTAAAAAAGAAAAAAAGGGGGGGGGGGAGGTGTTTTTTTTATCCTTTGTTTTTAGGATGCCGGCGACCATGTAGTGTCCTAGCAGCAGGGTGCATTTGCACTGTGAATGCATTGTATGGATTAGACTGCCAGCAAGGTCCAAGTAAAATCATACGCCATTCGTATGAGCCCTAAAAGTCGTGAGGGTTGTCCTCAGCTGTGTTGTCACTGGACCCTACACCAGCCGTGTTAAAGAAGCACTTTTTAGGTGCTATAAAAAAGTTATACTTACCCGCTCCTTAAGCCGGCTGGCTCTTCGACCGGTTCTTCCAGCTTCTCTCCCCCTTCGCTGCAGCGGTCTAAGGTCCCATAAATAATCAGATTCTATACACCGTGTATAGACATGAGACTGCTGAGGAAGATTCCAATAATGCAGGGTAGGAGGAGAAAGGCTGGAGGGAGCGCTGTGACAGCTGCCAGTTCATAGGGTTGTCACATGGGACATTCAAACGTGTTTTGTGTTTTGGACAAGTGTTTTTAGATGGGCAAATGTCTCTCCAAGAATGATGGGCCAACTTTGCATTACTGGAGTCCCGGGTCCCACTACAAAACTTGGCTGATGTGTGACTAAAACTGGTCATACGCCATTTACATTTTGCCGGATTGGGTGCGAAATTTGAGCTGTAGGTGGCCCTGCCGGCACCACTCGGCTCCCCAACTGTTGTTACTTCAATAAAATTTTGTTAAAAGGAACTGGGTGCAAAATTGTTGGCCAATCGGTGACGGCAGGCAATCTGCTGTGGCAGGCGAACAGTGACAGCAGGCAATCAGCTGTGTCAGATGATCAGTGACGGCAGGCAATCAGCTGTGTCAGGCGAACAGTGACAGCAGGCAATCAGCTTTGTTGGGCGACCGGTGACTTTAGGCAATCGGCTGTGTTGGGCGACCGGTGACTCTGGGTAATCGGCTGTGTCGGGCGACCGGTGACTCTAGGCAATCGGCTGTGTCGGGCGACCGGTGACTCTAGGCAATCGGCTGTGTCGGGAGACTGGTGACGGCAGGCAATCAGCTGTGTTGGTATTCTGACAGCAGTGGGCGCAGACTTTCAGAATGCAATAGCCTTTCAGAAAAGTTTTAAAAAAAATCTATGTATGTATGACCTTTTATGGTGATACTGTATCATGATTGGTTTGGACGGTTTGGTATCGCTTGCACGCGTCTGGCCAGTTGGACAATCTCTGTTATGACAGCTAGGACCTTCTCCTTTTGAGGGTGATAACGAGTCGGTGACACACATCACTACTTACAGAATCATGCTTTATGATGCACCACTTGTTGTGGAGAGAACAAGTCAGGTGAGCATCATCTGCTTCCTTTTATTCCGTGCACTTTGTCTGTAATCTGAGTGCCCAACCTTGAGGACTCCAGGACTCTGATCACACACACAGCCACCTCTGTGCTTTGTTTGTACATTTGATATGATGGCTCTTATTTCACTCGCTGAGTAAAGGGCAGACGGCACTGAAGAGGCATTTTAGGTAGAAGATTCGATCTCGCAACAAACACGCCACCTACCATTGTAGCCAAACCAGACCGGTCACTGGCTGTAAATGTAGTTTGGCCATAACACGGCTTTCTGTTTGTTGACAGTCTATTTACAAGGAAGTGTTACACCTCAGAGTCTGTTAAACACAAGGAAAGGTTTACACCTTGGTAGGTATTTGGTTGCAGGTCGGGGGGAGTTACTACTAAAGTTCTGTTCAGGAAACGAGTAAAAACTGCAAACTCTACAAACTCTCTAACACAATATCATGTATAATGTTATAAAAACCCATTTCTTGGGTCTAGTGCATCTTTTCCATAATGTTATGTTTACAGTAATATTAAAGGGTTTCTAAAGCCTCGGTTTTGTTTGTTTTTTGCATATATCTACTGTTAGCAAGCAGTAGATATATGCAAAAAGTAAAAAAAAAACCCGCTTTAACATCGGTTTAAACTTACCCAGTCTTCGCAGCGCTCTCCTGTCAGAAGATCCGAAACCGCCCAGGCGGCCGCACAGCATCTTGGGGCGGGCGCATGCGCAGTTCGGATTTTCAGCCAGGAGACGAGGAGAGGCGCAATGTAAGTCTATGGACGCGTGCTCCCGCATGCAGACACCGTGGGACAGGAAGTGCCAGCAAGGACAGAGGAGTCAGCGGTGGATCGGAGAGCCGCCGCACCGCTGGAGGGACAGATGAAAACATCAGGAAAGAAGAAGATTGGGTTAAGAGACATCATTTTAAGGTAACTGCTGACATTAACATTGAGGGAAAAACAATTTGACTTTAATGTCACTTTAAACTTCCTGCTAGTACAAGATCAGAAGGGAGAGCACAATCTCCAGCAGCTGTCCATCTCCACGTTTGTAGAAGAGAGAAGGAGTTGAGAGCAGAGGAGTGGATTGCACTGATGTGTTTGTGGAGGCACACACAGCTTAGAAGCACACACAAGGACCCTGCAAGGGAAAGGAGTCACCCTAAAACAGGATATTAGGGTCAGTGCTCCGGGAACCAGCAGGTTCTGTTGGAAACTTTTAACTACCTCCGGGCCGGCCGTAGTAAAAAAACGGCCGGCCAGGAGCTCTCTCGATCTAAGGAGTAGCATCCATTATCAGTGATTTAATCGCCTTTTGACTTTGATCACTTTAACCTAACTTTCAGGCCCTGTTCACACTGAGCGGTTTATTGCGCGATTTTTGCTGCAAAATCACGCATATTTGATGGTACTTGTGAGTGTGCCATGATGCCTTTCTACTGTCTATTTCCATGCGCTATCGCTCTATGTAGCTCGTCCAATGCATTTCAATGGAGTTGTTCACATCTCACAGCTCAATGTCGCCTGTAGCTCGTCGCTGTAGCTTCTCGCTCGTACATGACCCTTTTTAGCACGGATGTCGCGTGATTGGGTTCCAATAGACTCTATAGTGGAACGCAAAATTACGCATTACCGGCCATGCCATGTGTAGCTGCAACCTCGGGGGCCATGCCATGTGTAGCTGCAACCTCGGGGGTCATGCCATGTGGAGGTGCAACCTCGGGGGTCATGCCATGTCTGGCGTAAACCTCTGGGGTCATGCCATGTCTGGCGTAAACCTCGGGGGTCATGCCATGTCTGGCGTAAACCTCGGCGGCCTTGCCATGTCTGACGTCAACCTCGGCGGCCTTGCCATGTCTGACGTCAACCTCGGCGGCCTTGCCATGTCTGACGTCAACCTCGGCGGCCTTGCCATGTCTGACGTCAACCTCGGCGGCCTTGCCATGTCTGTCGTCAACCTCGGCGGCCTTGCCATGTCTGTCGTCAACCTCGGCGGCCTTGCCATGTCTGTCGTCAACCTCGGCGGCCAAGCTATGCCTGGCCGCAACCTCGGCGCTCATGCTATGCCTGGCCGCAACCGCGGGGGCCATGCCTGGCCGCAACCTCGGCGCTCATACCATCAGTCTTATGGTCTAGATATGTTTTAATTATTTTTATGGATTAGCTTTGTGGCTGCAGAGCACTTGGTCGTCAATCAGGAAAGATAAGTTTCAAGCAAAAGTGTTTGCGGCTGCTATGGATATCTGTCACCTATATAGAAGACGTGAGTGTTGCAGTCAAATCACAAGAAAACATCCAAACATGGCCTGGAGTCTGTCTCCCGAATTTTTGAAGTTCTGATTATTGCCGTTTACTAATATTACTAACAAGCAGAACAAATTCCAACAAAAGGTAAAGTAAAAATCACAACGAGTAGCACTTTGAAGACATTTGTTGTTATCATTGGAAGCCAAGGTCCTCTGACTTCCTAAAAAATGCCTCCTCAGCTTTTTTTATGTCAATGGGAATACAAATGGTGCCAGGGTAGTAAATGTATATGTTCCTAAATGCTTGAGGTGTTGCCATATACTAGTAAGTATTTAAGCCCATCTCGGAGCAAACCAAAAAAAAAACCCGACATGGACTACCTCAATACAAGGGTTAGGTGCTTGCTTATTCCTAGGGGCTGGAGTAAGGCACTCTTCTACCCCTGTGCTGGTGGAATATCCCTCTCATGGCTATAGCAGGTCTATGGAACCTGTGGTCTATGGGAGAGGGGAAGAGTTGGGCTTTAAATTAAATATGACATTACATTTTTTTTTGTTTCATTGTACGCTTTAGTTTCCTTTTTGCTTCTGGAAATATGTCGGTAGTATTCTGACATGAACGTGGTCAGAATTGCAGTAATTGTTGTGTCCTGATTTCAAAACATCAGACGTTGGCTCATCACACTGAGATGTGAGCACAGGAGGGATGTGCTTATTAATGGAAGAGATAAGATCGGGTCTTTTTCCCAGCTACTTCTGTGTTTCCCCGGAAGTAAGACATCCCCCGAAAATAAGATCTAGCGCTATCTTCGGGGATGTCTGTAATATAAGACCTACCCCGAAAATAAGACCTAGTTCGGGGTAGGTCTTATATTACAGACATCCCCGAAGATAGCGCTAGATCTTACTTCCGGGGTAGCTGTGAAGACCGGCCGCAGCTCCCTCCCGCCCCCTCGCCCGTCCACCTACCCGCACGCTGTTGCTCTCTGGATGACGACATCAGAGCGGAGAGGCAGCTCCCTCCCGCCCCCTACCCGACACGCCCCCCCTCCAGCAGCACGCATGCCCGCCCCCTCGTCTCCTTAGTTCCGAGCGGAGAGGCAGCTCCCTCCCGCCCCCCTGCCAGACACGCCCCCCCGGCCGCACGCATGCCCGCCCACCTGTTTGTGGCTCCCTGGACGGCAGAGCACAGCTGCAGCCAGGTAAGACATCCCCCGAAAATAAGACCTAGTGTCTTATTTCGTGCAAAAAAAAAAATAAGACACTGTCTTATTTTCGGGGAAACACGGTAGGTCTTATATTACAGACATCCCCGAAGATAGCGCTAGATCTTACTTCCGGGGTAGCTGTGAAGACCGGCCGCAGCTCCCTCCCTCCCTCCGTTGCTGCTGTTATATTTTTTTTTTATTGACGCATTTGGCATTATTTGCAATAATGGACATAAAAGTGTATGTAATCCCTCCGATAATAAAAAAAAAAGTATGTTCTAGTATACACTGCCGCTCAATGTTTTACATTTCCTGTCTTCTTTGTATGCTCAGATTCTCTTTTATGCAGAAAACCACATTTTTTTTTTCTATCCAAGTAACGTATGTCTGCCTACAGGGTGACGACCCTGGAAAGCATGGTCTCCTTGTAGGTCCAGAGGTGTCACCAGAGGCATAACTAGAAAACTCAGGGCCCCAGTGCAAGAAACCATAAAGGAACCAGCCTCTGTTTTGGCTCATTGGCGGGTACTAAGGTCGGGCTCTCTTCCTTCTTTTCTGGGCCAGCCCAAGTGGGGGAATTTTAGGGCCTGGCCATACATGCGACCGATGTGACACTGGTAGTTCCTCCAGTGTTGTAAAAAAACCAAAGGCACACATAAAGACTATTACAGAAACCTCTAAGTATGCAAATGAACACCATACAAACAGCCAAGAAGGAGGGAGAAAGAGAGGTAAAAATGCAGAGCTACGATAGAGGGGTGGGGCTATGCAAAAAGCCAAGCCGCAGGGGGAACATATCTCAACGGGAATGGCGATAAAAATGCAGGGTGCAGAAAGAGCCGAGTGGCAAGGGAAACAGAATTCAATGCATCACTAGGGCCGGCTCTCTTTTTTTTTTCCTTTCCGTCCCCCAACCCCCCTCAGTGGCGGAAGGCCAGGGCTCGGTCACACATGCGACCCTGGTAGTTCGCCAGTGGGTACCACCCTGTTTTGTGCAGTCCCAGTTGGGACTACATGGTTGTATGGCCATTCTCAGAGCACGTGTCCTCCAATGCCATCCACTTATGCTGGGGCTGGACAAATCCCAGGAGCCAGGAAGGCAATGCTCCTTAAAAATCACAGATTGCGTCTAACTCTTAAAGTTTTCTCCAGTTTTTGTCAATGGAGCTGACTCCTAAAAAAAAAAAAAAAAAAAAAAAAAAATCCTGCTGGCTCCCGGATTGGACAAACTGGCTTCTGAATTCCATATTAATTAGTTCACCCCTGGCTTATGCCACCCACTTGTTTGATTGACCGCATCTCTTATATTGATGGTTGTGCAATGAGGACTGGAAATGCTTGTCAAGATGTATAGTAGGAGTCTTGGTAGCATATTGTGAAGGGCATTAAAGTGCAACTGAAGACACACCTTTATTTTTAGTTTTGGATAGACTGGAGATGGATTATAAGGTTCTTCTTGGTGTCTGTGTCCCCGTTGGGGAGATTTTCCCTCTCTATTTTTCCTAGTGACTGTAATCACTGAAAGTGAAAGAAAATCCCACATTTTGGGTTGTCATGAGAACAGGAATAGATGGGAAATTTTCCAATGGGGACCCCGCTGACCTCCAAGAAATTCTCTCACTTTAGAGGAATTTCCTCTCACTTCCAGCTGTAGCTATTGGACAGGAAGTGACAGAAAATCTCCCCAATGGGACATAGATGTAAAAAAAAAAAAAAGCTGATGGGTTACAACTAGAGGTGCACCGAAATGGAAATTTTAAAACCGAAATAACAAAAAAATGTCAGGCCGAAACCGATACCGAAAATGTTTTTTTTATTTTTTCAATTTTTTTTAATATTTTTTTTTTATAAACGTTTTAATTTTAGATATATCGGCCGAAACATGTCTCTTTTGGCATTATGCCAAAAGTGCCATTTTTGGCCGATATATCGGTGCATCCCTAGTTACAACCCTCCCTTTTAATATATCTAAAACTAAACCGTTATACCATAAGTCTGCTCCTCAACTGGCTGTGCAGGGCCAGAAACATCAAACACCCACTCCTGCCCAAACCCCTGCCGCAGTTTTGAGCAAATGTTACTATTATAGCTATAACATTACATACACAAAGGTTTATAGATGAGGGGGCATTTTGACTTGAGGGTTTGGTACTATTTTTAACCCACGGCTATCAATGAGAAATCAATATTTCAACACCCTGTCTTCTATAAGCTGGTGAAAGCCTATTACTGATTAGGTTCTCTGAATTATGGCCTACCATCGTTCTTTGCATTGTCAATGGCGGTGTACAGCAGTCTTGTGTGACTCATGGTGGGGAGTATAAAGAGAGGTTGTCCGCTTTCAGAGATACGGTGGATTACCTCTACAACCACTGTCAGATTCTTTAGCATTTCCCGGCGTGTCCAATGCCTGTGTTGCCCACCACATTCGTTCTATGTTTGCATTTTCAGGCCCCCATGTCGCCGCAGGACACAACAGTAACCTAGAGCTTAGTAAATAGAACCACAGCACATGGCAGGGATTCAAGCACCCAACACTCCCAGAAGTGTTGAATGCCAGATTCTGATGGAGACTGTAGAACTTAATTTGTGTGAACATAGGTGACATGGGGCACCAGGGAAGTGAGTATATAATGCCTGTTCTTTTCCTTCAAACTGCTTGTTTCCTGTTGTTACTGGATTAACTCAAAGACTTGTTCACGTGTTCACATCAGCAGTCATTTTAGGGTCAACGCAAGGCCAACATTTGAAGATGAATACATTTGTTCCTGTCAACAGATACCTGTGAGTTCTTGGCACACAGGCAGAACCTTTGCCAGATGCTACCGAATGGCATCTGCTGGTTACTGAACCTGCCATAATTGTTTTTCCTAAAAATGCCACCTTACATTTGCTTTCTTCCTCTATACATTGTTGCATAGCTTGCATTCTCCATTTTAAATGCATGCATGTTTTTAACTTGGAACCTTTGTCATTTTTATTATTCCAGAAAAAGCAACAAATGAATACAATACTGCAGAAGACTGGGGTCTCATTATGGATATCTGTGATAAAATTGTTAACACACCTAATGGGTAAGATTCAAAGTGTACTTTAGAGAAAATAAAAATGTAGTAAATCTCTGCAATACATGCTCATTTCCCCATGTTTTATCAATGTAAAGACTGTGCAAGTGCAGACACATGGCCATTGATCTGCCTGATGTGCACTTCGCATTTCGGCCATTTCTTGATGAACAAGCCCAAATTTTCTGCGTGGGTGCTACCGGAGTGGGATCAGACAGCCAATAGTGTGTGAGCTGGAGTGGGATCAGACGGCCAATGGTGTGTGAGCTGGAGTGGGATCAGACGGCCAATGGTGTGTGAGCTGGAGTGGGATCAGACGGCCAATGGTGTGTGAGCTGGAGTGGGATCATGTACAGCATGTACAGCACCCTGCCGGCCCCTCCCACCAGCCATGATCTGCCTGCACTGCATAGAGAAGCATTAAGACCCACTGAGAACATCACTGTTTCTAAAATAAGGAATGTAATGAAAATGTAAAGTTTCTTTTTTTTAAATGTAATGTTGATGAGGGGAGAAAGGAGAAACCGGGAAGGCAAAGTAAAAATATATAAGCTTTAAGCGCTCACTTCAACACACAGCACTATCTTGTATTGCCTAGGCCAGTAAAACTATTTCCTATTATTTCCTGTTATTATAATTCAACTTACTCCGGCATCGTGCTGGCACATTTTCTGGACATGTAGGTTTAGTTTGGCACAACTCAATCATAAATTCATTAGAGCTGCAGCTAACGATTATTTTCAAAATCGATTAGTTAGCCGATTATTAAGTTCGATTAATCGGTTAATCGGATAAAAAATCAAATCAAATATATTTTTTAAAATGGCTCTAGTGATGGGACTACTAGTTTGTATTGAGATTGTAGTCCATCACAGGAGCAAGCTTGGAGCGGTGGAAGTAAAAAAGAAAAAAAAAAAGTGTGGTGTGCAATATAGTGAAATGGAAAGTGTAAAATTGTACAGCAATGAATGCAGAATGGCACCGGCTATAGAGAAATACAACAAATCCCAGCAATAGTACATTATAGCTGGTGGTATTCCGCATTGCGCTGTATAATGCATTATTGCTGGGATTTGTAGTCCTCTACACAGCGCAATGCAGAATACCACCAGCTATATAGGAATACAACAAATCCCAGCAATAATGCATTATATATACAGTGTATAATGTATTGCTGGGATTTGTATTCCTCTATAGCTGATGGTACATTGCTCTGTATAATATACAGCACAATGTACCATCAGCTATAGAGGAATCCAAATCCCAGCAATACATTATAGAGCACCATGTGTGGGCAGGTGCAGGCTTACCTGAGCAGTCTTCCAGCAACTTGTTTCTGAGATCGGACCTGTCTATCGGTGGCTGTCATCCGCCCACACCTGCTCCTCCTTACTTCTTCTCCCCGCGTCCCTGTGCCGATCGTGGATGTGGGCGGGCAGTAAGAGTGAGGCGTGGAGGAGGTGCGTCGTGTGGAGCGTGGATGCGGGCGGGTCTGGCAGCGGCGAGCGTGAGGTGGGGAGGAAGTGTGGCGCACAGCGTGTGTGGAGCTGTGAACAGGGGCAACCAATCGGAAGCCGATTAATCGATGATTGAAAAAGTTGACAACTTTTTCAATAATCGATTAGTTGTTGCAGCCCTAAAATTCATCATGTAATTTGACTAATTAATTAATCCTTTTTCTTTTAATTTTAGATCTAAAGAAGGTCTTAAAGCTATAATGAAAAGAGTGAATCACAAAGTCCCCCACGTAGCTCTACAAGCACTGACGGTAAGTCCTCTGCTCTCCTCATTGATTGTCAGTTGCAGATTATCCTGCAGCTATAAAACAGCTCCCATCATAATGCCCTTTGCTGTGTCTTCATAGCTATTAGGAGCCTGCGTATCCAACTGCGGAAAAGCCTTTAATTTAGAAATCTGTTCCAGAGACTTCGCAAGTGAAGTGCGAGGAGTTATAAATAAGGTATGCTAATAATTCTCCTTTGAGTGATCTATGTGCTATTTTTAACAAAGACCTTTATTGATCTATGCCTTACCTTGAATCGCCTGCCTTCTCCTCCAGAATACTGGTGAGAAAAACAAGCTTTCTGTTCCGCAGAACGTCTGGTTCACTGCACGTCGGAGAATCAATCAATTGGTTTAATCTTTCATTCTCAGGAAAATGCTGCAAGAATTCTGCTTGGATGTTATATAAAAGAACAGCTTTAGTTTTATTTTTTATTTTTAAATCAGATAGTTTTTATTTATTCAAAAAACAGACAAAAACATAACAAACAAAAGAGGGGGAAAAAAAAAGGGTACAAAGGAGGTGCACATTTAAATGACAATAGCCACACGCCCAACGGCACAGAAATATCTTGTACACTCAATACCCCTCGCAACTCACACCTACTGGTACAATATTAGTGGGACAGGCATAACGAGTACCCCCCTGAGGGTAGTACACATATAGGGTGTTTACTCAGGCGCCTCCCTCCCCGAGAGGACAGCCAGTTGGACCACATAGACTTTAGTTTTATTTTTAAATCGGACCAATGATAGAAGTCTCAGATTTAATTATTTGGGTACACGTTGAAGTGCTGAAGATCGAAGTAGGTTTTCCCTGCTACTGCTGCACATATGGGGATTTTTGTAGAGGCCCTAAACAGGGGATCTTAAAGTGACATTAAACCCTCAGATTTTGTAACATAACCCAATACTGTAATGTGTGCCTTACTGTAATCCATGGTTGTTTCCCTTCTCTTTGCTGCTCTTCCTTTTTAAATCTGTATCTGTTCTCATGCTGGGCAGAACTTCTGTTTTGCAGCAGACTGCCTTGTCTCTGAAATGGATACATTGTTTCTGTGTGAAGGTTCACAACCTGAGCCAGCACTAAAGGAAGAGCAGCAAAGTGAAGGGAAACAACCATGGACTACAGTAAGGCACACATAGGTTTATGTTAAAAAATCTGAGGGTTTAATGTCACTTTAATTGTTTGAGGGATTGCAATGGGATTAGGTTGAACAGCTATGGTCATGCCATGTAGTGTGTTGCCACATAGATTGTAGCTATAATGACTTACCGTAGTATGTGGTACAGTATGGCAGGAAATATACGCAAAATGAGGAATAGTTGGTGTTCAGTAAGTTGGCAGAGTGGCCAAAAGAATGAGAACACCCCTCCAAATGATTGAGTTCAGGTGTTTCCAGTGAAGCCTGCAGTTCATTCTAAAGCACACAAAGGAATTCTAGACAGTTGTACCACATTTGCCACCTGCTGGACTGGGGGTTGCAGGGATAGCCTGGAAGTTAACTTTTGGTTATTTGGTTCCGTGTAGGCATTTCCCAAACTCAATTCTAGTCAAAGGTTAGCTGCAGAACACTTTCCAGGGAGTGTGTGCAACACTCCACTCAGTAGATGACGTCAGCACTCATTCCTAAAGCATTAACCCCTTCCGCAGTGATGAGCAGCAGGAAATGTGTAATTTTAAAGGCATCTGGCAACTTATTGCAAGTACCCAAGGTAGCTCCTGGTGCTTAGTTTGACTAGCTGGCTCACAAAGCGAGTCTTCAGAGATAGGGCAAGCTCTGAAGCAATGCCAGCCTATCCATTGAAAGTGCTCTGCAACCAACTTTTTATAGGAATGCCGTCCGGAAAGTATCCAGTGTGGAACCCAGTGCCCAACCGTCACTTCTAGGCTATTCCTGCAACGTCCAGTGCAGCAGAGTTCGCACATGGTACTTCAAAGGCCTGGTTAAGGACAGACACACCGGATAGCTGCAGTCCAAGAAACAAGCTCTAGCAGAGGTGTAGAGAAGAGGATGAATAAAATGATATTGAAGCGTAAAAAGGTGTTCTCAGAATAGGTTTGTCTTTTACACAGCAGTGTTGAAGAAAAGACATCCATTCTCTTAGGACACTAGTAAAAAACTAAGGCATGTTGGCAGTAGGAAGGGTTATCCTGGGCTGGCCTACAGTTTTTATGTTTGCCAAGGTCCAAGACTTTCTGTGTCCTTCAAGTGACTCAAAGGAAACAATATTACAATGAGTTAAAAAAAAATATCTAATTTTCTTTTACTCCTCCTAGGCACACCCCAAAGTAGCTGAGAAACTAAAAGCTTTGATGGTGGAATGGGCAGAAGAATTCCAGAAAGATCCCCAGTTCAGCCTGATATCGGCCACCATTAAATCTCTGAAGGAAGAAGGAGTGACTTTCCCAACAGCTGGCACTCAGGTGGGATACGTGTGCTGTGTAGTGGGCCTGCTTCATAGATGGGATGGATATGCCATTGCTCATTTCTTCTCTCTTCTGATAATGTACATCCTTTCTGATAAAGACCTCTCTATTCCACAGAGCACGTCAAATACACCTAAGATCGGGACAGTACCCAGCAAAAATAAAGAGGATGAAGATATTGCTAAGGGTAGGCATGCTTTAGTTATTGGTTCTAACATATATTTTTGTTGTAAATACAAAAAATACACCATGCCCTCACCGTAATAAACATAGAATTCAAAAGCAGTTACCTTCTTTAGGTTTGTTGAAGTTATAATAAAGATTCGTGAAGAATTTTATTGCTCTTAAATTTTAATGATTAGTACTCTAAACTATATTAGAACTGTTAAATATATTATCATTTGTTTTAACCCCTTCGTGCCGGGAGACGTACACTGTACGTCCCGTCACTTTGTGCCTATTTGACTGGTCACGTACACTGTACGTGACGAGTTATATCAGGCTCTGTAATGCCGGTAACTGCTGATTCTCAGCGGTTACCAGTCATTAATGAATGCCTCAGTATTGAGGCATTCATTGATGAAATAGTTAAGCTGTTGTAAAAGCTTATTTCTTTCATTAATGAAAGAATGAAGCCGTTACATGCAAATACGGGAGCGCTAAATAGCACTCCGGTATTCGACAGCTGAAAATAGCAGAGAGGCAGCAGAGTGTCTCACCTCCCTGTTATTTGTTTTGACAGCTCCATAGACTGGCCAGATGTTTATGAAGCTATGTGATACATTTCAAGCAAAGAGATACAATGTATCTCTTTGCTTGAAATTTATCATTTCTGATCGTTTAGGCACAATAAAAGAGCTTTAGTGAGATCTGACATGCTGTCAGGATCAGTCTCTAAGGTTATTATTATTAGCTGTTCCCAAGTTTGGAGCAGCCTAATAATAGCCCCAAATTTTTTTTTATTACT
>NW_017306393.1:1211214-1250664 GCF_000935625.1 Nanorana parkeri
TATATATATATATATATATATATATATATCGTTTTTTTCCTCATTTTTTTATATTTGATTCAAACTAAGTGAGGCGTTAGGGCTACATATTTATATCAAACATGTACCTATCTGTCCTCTAAAAAACAATATATAATATGTGTGGGTACATTTAGTAAGAAAGTATATTACTGCTGTGGAAGAATCACACAACAAAAATTTTAAAAGCGTGTCAGTCATTTATGAAAACTGAAAACTAGCTCAGTCATGAAGGGGTTAAGCACCTAAATGTGAAATGTTACATAAGAATTATTCATATGCACTATTATCTTTTACTACTTGCAGCCTGCTGTTGACACTATGCTTTGTAAAGGAGAAGGATAGCCTGGCGTTTGAAATGCTGGGGTTGCCTCATTTTTTTTGGTTCCAGTATCTCCTGCGTCACTTAAAGTAGTATTAGGGTCTGGGCGTTTTTTACCTTAATGCATTCTTTGCATTAGGGTTAAAAGCGGCCCAGCACCTTTTTTCTCACCCAGTCCCCCCCACACTTACCTGTCAGCTACGCTCGTCCCTGCCGCCGGTCCCGAAGCGATCCTCCGTTCCCCGAACTTCCTGGCTGCGGGGGCGGATACTGATGGCAGAGAAGCCATAGGCTCCTTCTGCCATCAATCAGAGATAAGGGGCGTGGCCTGCCACAGGGCTGTGTGTGTGTGTGTCTATGGACGCACACAGCTACTGCCTGCACAAGCGTGCACAGGTGCCTCCATTAGCCGATGGAGGCACCCGTACATGGAACGGGGGGATGATTGCTGTGGGGACCCATTAGAAAATGAGGAATTAAATACTTTTAAAGAAAAACGGCAACAGTCTCAAGCAAAGGTGGGTCTCCTTGTAGGAAATATTTTTTTTTAAAAGGAGGCTTTATTACTTAAGCTAGCCATACACCTATAGATTTTTATAATCCAACCTAATAGATGACTCCATCCACAAAACAGTATAGATGAAGGAATCTCCACCTGCTGACTAGTGTATGATTGCATGAAGACACTTTACAACCAACAATGTTTCATCCGGTTCCTCTGTTGAGCTAAGTGATGCCAGGAGGGCCACCCACTGCAAGAATTTCAAACAAATGGTCAGGAGCCACTCGAAATTCCAGCTGTGTAAGCTGCAATATATAAATTTTTTGTTTTTGTGTTTAGATACGCTTTTAAAATACAGACTGTAGCAAAACAGCGCAAGAAAGGGATGCTATGAAATCTCATAGACTTTATTTCACAATGGCACGATACAAAATGAGAAATAAAACCGGCTAGTTTTAGCAGTATTATTCCTGGCTGTGTTTTGTTTTGCCATTGCGAAATAAAGTTTATGAGATCTTGGAGGATCCCTTTCGTGTGCCAGAGTGTTGCCACAGTCTGGATAATGAGGGTTAAAGGAGAACTATGAGGTGAGTGATTTACACTTATCCTCATAGTTAGAAACATTGAAACTGTCACACGTTGGCTCTATTGATCGGGAAGTGAGCGGACACATACCGTCGCTCGCTCACTTCCCGATCATCTCCCTGCAGAGAGTGGTGACTGTCAGTCACGGCTCCCCGAAGGGATTGCCCCCTCTCCGATCCTCCACCATCACTGACTGGAGGAGATCACTGTTTAGATAGGCAGAGCCCGCTGTCACTCAGCCAGCTGGGTGGATCTCGACAGCATTGTCGGGATCTGTCCCGGCTGCAGCGCTCTCAGTATATAGTGAGCAATATACTGAGCTTTGGGTCACGGGAGGACGTTGGTATATGTCCTCCCGTGACCCTAAAGAGAACTAAAGATAAAAAGGGCTAGAGCTGTGATCTGTGTGATGATTAAGCTTTGCATATAAGTTAATGTCCAGTTCAAGCAGAAAATATAAAGATGACACACCTAAGTGATATTTGTCTGTGAATTTGAAGTAAAAGAAAGAATGGTTCTGAGATAAATGAGGACTGGAATAAAACTACGCACCATCTTAGTGAATTTAGGTTCATGCGTTTTCATTGTGTTCTAGTTCATTATAAATGGATAATTTCATATTTCTAATTTAGTTTCTAAGTTAGTATATTTTGCTTCTAATTGCAGCGATCGAGTTATCTTTACAAGAGCACAAGCCAACAGAAACCAAATCTTTATACCCATCTGTGGAGGTGCCACATGACAGCCAGCGCATGCCCAGAAAAGTGCGGGCTCTTTATGATTTTGAAGCTGTGGAAGACAATGAACTGACCTTTAAAAGCGGAGAAATCATTTTTGTGTTAGATGATAGGTGAGTATTGTGGGCAGTATTTCTCGGCTGTGGTAAATGTTTTGAGAACCTTATTATGTCTAAAGCAACACTGTCACTCAAGGAGAAAGTATAAAGTAGAGGTAGGCAAACTCCGGCCCTCCAGCTTTGGTGCAACTACAAGTTCCGTGAGGTATTGCAAGAGACTGACGGCCACTGACATGACTCCAGAGGCAGATACATGATGGGATGTGTAGTTTCACCACAGCTATGGGGCCACAGTTTGCTTTCCCCTGTTATAACACAAGCCCATACCTGAAGAAGCAGAGTGCTGATCTATCTTGCCGTCAGTGCCACTGAACTCCGCTCTTTTGCTGTGAAATCCCCCCCCCCCGAAGTCTGCAGATAAACTAACACCCCTGGGAGTGTTGATCTCCTGGGTTCTCTGCAGCTCTCACTGGTCCCTTCCGCCAACCTCCACATCACAACTGTATCCAGTGCTGTGTGAGGCGGTCAATCTGTACATGGTTGTACACTTGCCAGAGTAAGTCATGCCAGTTGCTGTGGTACAATCTGATTGTAAGATGTATAAGCAACTTGATTTTGGTACAATATTAGGCCATTAAAACCCCTAAAATATTAAAGAATTCATCTTAGGAGTTCTCTGACCTTTTTATATGCGTACAGCCTGCAGCTTTGTACATTTATATGGTAACTGAATTCCTTTGTGAATCCTGATTTTATTCTCTGAATTTACAGCAGGGCGGACATTATCCCACATATTACCATTATTTTACATTTCTTTGCAGTGACACAAACTGGTGGAAGGGGGAGAACCACAAAGGTGTAGGCTTGTTCCCGTCTAATTTTGTCTCCTCTACTTTAAATGCTGAGCCTGAACCAGGTATGTAAAGTAACAGATTGCACAGTTTGCATTTTTTATTTATTCTTCCATTGCTCGATGTATGATGATTCAAAAGTATCTTCACTTCAGAAAGATTGAAGCACGCTGGGAAATACAGGACCCTTTAACAATTGTGGCACTGAAAATCCCTTCATGTATGTCTGGCTGGATTGGCATGCTGGACCATGCACGTCCATTTGTCTTTGGAGCAGTAAGGGTTGCCTAACAGAATTCATATAGGACACCCATTTATGCATATTTGTTTTTATAGCTATTTAGAACTCTAGACATAATCTATTAGCACAAGCTGGGAGGATTTATAGTATTTAAATGATCTGATCTTCTAATCCAAACACACAGATTCATGCTTTAAGATCTTTGGATGTCAGTTGGCACCGTGCTGTGTCGGTACCCCTCGCCTCTCTTTTCCTCATTGCATCAATATATCTAACTCATAAGGAGCAGCATGTTTTAAGTAGGGATGCACAGATACTTTTTGAGTACCAGTGCAGATACTTGGGATTTTCATGAGAACTACCAGGGTTGCAGCCGGGACCGGGCTCTGGCCCTCCACACTGTCCTGAAATCATTAGTCTTTATTGTTTTAGAAAAACTGTCACATGACAATAAACAAACATGTATCAGTACTCGTACTTGTAAGTACTCGGCAAGTACCAGTACTCGTGCTCGCAAAACTGGTATCTGTGGATCACTTTATTTATATTTATAAAAACAAAATCATACATTAAAACAGAGATGTACAAATCCCGGGAGCTCCGTGTGCTCCTTACAAATGACAGCTGCCTCCTAATTTTTTAATTTTTCTCTAGAGTAGTCTTGGAGCTCAAAAGTATCGGTACATGTACTTGTACCGAGTACTGTACTTGGTATCTGTGCAACCCTAGTTTTAAGGAAGCAGCTGCCTTCCTTTACAGCACTCCCATTTACGGATGTTCGGATACCAGTGCCGATACTTGGCATTTTCATTAGAACTACCAGGGTTGCAGCTGGGACCTGGGTGTGGCGCTCCACCACTGTCCTGAAATCATTAGTCTGTATTGTTTTAGAAAAACTGTCACATGACAATAAACAAAAATGTATCAGTACTTGTATCTGTGAGTACTTGGGCAAGTATCAGTACTTAGAAAACAAAAGGGAACAGAGCACCACCTCTGTGTGTAAAATCGTTTATTAGGATAAATAAATGTACTCACAAACAAATGTTTTCATCAGGCTTTAATAAGAGGCCACACTGTCTGTTAACCCAATGATCAATGATGATTCTGATGAAGGGGGCATGCCCTTGAAACGCGTCAATCTTGGCTGACTGCGGCCGGTGATGTGACCGGAAGGCTACCATGTTACATAGTCGGGGCGATACCATTTTGAGTACCAACAGGCAGTGTGGCCTCTTGTTTGTTGTTAAAGCCTGATGAAAACATTTGTTTGTGAGTACATTTATCCCTTGTTTTCTTTATCCTAATAAACAATTTTACACACGGAGGTGGCGCTGTGTTCCCTTTTGTTTTCTATGTTCGTGGTGGAAGCCCCAGAGCCTTGGATGAGCAGCCCCTCAAGTCTGTGTGAAAGACTGTGATAAACTGTTTAAAACTTTGAGTATGCAACAGCAAGTGGAACGTTCAGCTAGCAGCCATTAGCGCCAAGAGTTGAAGAAAACTTTTTGTCTGAAGTATCAGTACTTGTACTTGAAAAAATGATATCGGTGCATCCCGAATATATATTTTGTAAAAAAAAATCATACATTAAAACAGAGATGTACAAATCCCAGGAGCTCCGTGTGCCCCTTTTAAAAATGACAGCCGCCTCCTAACTTCTGTATTTTTCTCTAGTCTAGTCTTGGAGCTGGAAAAGTATCTGTGTCTGTACTTGTACCGAGTACGGTACTTGGCATCTGAACATCCCTACTCCCATTGCAGGGTGGAATGCCGGAGGGCAGGGCAGCGCATAGCTCCAGTCAGTGATGATTCTATTACACTGCGATTGTGGGACCCCCCACCACCAAAATGCACATAGAAGAGAATTCCTATCTTGAGCTGGCCATACCCAATCAGAGAATATTATGTGCAATTGTACTGTTTCACAATGAGGGGAATTAATCAAAACTTGAGCACACAGAATCTGGAGCAGTTGCTCATAACAACCAATCAGCTTCTATATTTCTTTTTCAAAGCTTAACTGAACAAACTAACGATAGAAGCTCATTGGTTACTAATGGCAACTTCTCCAGATTCTCTCTGCTTTACTATTGATAAATTCCCCCCAATATCTTTTGGTCCAGCTTCTGATCTGAACAGGATTTCTCTGGTTGAATGAGCATTCCTATTTAGGTTATGGACAACTGAGTGGGAGGAGCATGTGGACAGTTCTAGTGGTGTTTTGTAGCAGCTGAAGATAAAGCAGTGGGTGAGGGTTCTAATGTACCCGATCGCCACCGAAGCATAGAAGAGTTGATTATGGCTGACAGTTTTGACACGAAAACTGGCCAAAAATGGAAGCTTGTAGTAAAATGTTGTATTGTTAGGGGGCCATGGCAGACTCCCCCTGAAAACCTGAAATGCATAAACATATATGCAAGTAGTTCTACACAATGATTGTGCCTTGCTGTTCCGAATATATTCAAGTCTGACTGAGAACAATAGACTATCTGCTGTCTCTTGTCAAAATGATCTCCAGTATTCCTGCTATCCAGATATAAAGTGCTCTTTGCCCAGGTTGTAAATCACACGAAGGAAGCTCAGAAGCAACAGTGTTATATTTATTGCAAGAAAGAGAGAGGTTATTTTATTTTTTTCATACTCACACTTATGCGATTGTTGACCTGTGCCTTCTGATTCCTGTAAAATGTACATTTTAACAATGGATTTACATCCAGGAGGTGGCGATCTAGACTCCCTTTCTAATGTTTGCAAGGCTGGTGTTCTAAAAAAAATAAAAGCCTGTTAACAGACCTCAGTAGTCCTAGCTCACAACTGATCGATTCAGAGGAGTGAAAACTTAATTAGAGTGAGAGAATCTGAAGGAAAACAGCTCTTTCTTTATACATAATATATACTGTTTTTCAACACCGATGCTATGGCCGTAACCTGTTTTTAACAGGGTCATTCACAAAAGGGTGAAGAGTTTGGAGAAGGCAGGAGGAGAAGTGACCAATCTAGGACAACATAGCCGATTTGAAAAAATTCTCCAATTCAGCTCACTTTCCAAATTAGCTATGTCGTCCTAGATTGTTCACTACTCCTGCCTTCTCCAAACTCTTCACCCTTTTGTGAATAACCCTGTAAATGTTTATTATCAACTTAAAAATGTATAAACAAAGTTTCCCTTTGAAGAGTCAGATAGCTCAAACTGTGACTGGCTCCAGACATTGGTGAAAGAAGGGGCGATACACGGGGCACAGTTATTATGTAGGCATGGTTATCATCACAGCCTATCCTCCCACCATTGTTGCTGGTCCTTCCTCTCCTACCTAAAGAGCTTCAGGTTCTGTGAAGCAAAGTCAATCAGGGTCTGTGTGAAGTGTGCAGGACATGGAAGCACAGGAGAGTGGACTAACAGCAATGGTGTGTGCACGGTTGATGAAACCAAGCTGTTCTTTTTTTCCGAAATCCTCCAGACTGCCTGTCACACAAAGCCTCTTTGATTGTTTAAGTGTCAGTGGTGGCGACAGTACTAAAGAAGATACTGTAACCAACCATGCCTGCAAGCAAAGGAGGAATAGAACACAATTCTAAAACACAGCTGTAAAAAAATAAGTCAAGGCAACTGGACTAGCTGTATTTTTCTTGAAGAGGTTTCACTGGTCATCCAACCAGCTTTCTCAAGATTTTTTGAGAAAGCTGGTTGGATGACCAGTGAAACGTCTTCAAGAAAAATACAGCAAGTCCAGTTGCCTTGACTTATTTTTACAGCTATACCATGACCTGGATGAATGAGAAGCTGGAGTTTCTGTCAACATGATTTTTTTTTTTTTTTTTAATGTTTTCTTAGCCTGCACTGGCTTTTACTACATCAGCAGAACGGACACTAGTGCTATTTATTTATATAGTGCTGTCAATTTACACACTGCACGTTCACATCAGTCCCTCAAGGAGTCTGCCATCTAGGGTCCCTATCTCGCATGCAGATACCAACATGGTCCAGTTTAGCCTGGAGCCAAAAACCGTACCAGCATGTCTTTTTTGGTGTGTGGGAGAAAATACATACAAGCACATAGTGAGGTGGTTGAAATTTGAACTGAGGAGCCCAGTGCTGCAAGGCAGATGTATTAACCACTGAGCCACGCTGCGGCCCAATATTCTTTTGGGGAGTTTTAAGAACTGATCCGTCATGCAGCAGTTTTGTGATGCCCGGCAGATGACTGCAGTGCTTCCTCTTCTCTCTGCTTCCTGAACAGTAATGGTTAATTGATGTCTTGTTAATGAGCTGTCCTCTGAAGAGGAGATATAGAGCACTGCTACACATGTGAAGTCTTAGCTAAAGAAACCACGGCTGCATTCATTTCAGATAACAAACGCTTTGCATGTCTCTTCTCTTCCTCCTGGATGCAGCTGAAAGAAGAAAGCAAATGGTGCTCCATCTTTGCTTCTGTTCTATTAGCTGATACTCGTTTTCAGCTTTGTTACTTTAAATCAGACATCCCCTGTCTTGCTGAAAGGTTCCTTTGTAAAAGATCTGTAAGCAATCTGTCGTATACATTATATAACGTGCAACATTTAAATATCTGTATCTATGACTGAGGATGATAGTAATTGGGCAACCTAGGCTGACTAGCTCCCGTGGGTGGGTATCGCTCTCCCCTCTATCATTGAGTCTTGTGTTCCATACCTTGTGCTGATGAGGGTCAAATTATAGCTGAGTGCATGCTGTACAAAATGTAAATATAGGCTGCATCTGTGCTATATACCAACTGTTAAGGATCCACAGTCTGCCACCGAGGCAAAAATACATGATTCAGATTCCTCAACCCACTATCCTAAAATGAGTAACACATTCCCTGTTTTAGTTTTCTTCGGATTGGTGATGGAGGTGGCTACAGACACATTGAAGGGAATTTATTAAAACTGGAGCAGACAAAATCTGGAGCAGCTGTGCACGGCAACCAATCAGCTTCTCACTTTCATTTTCAAATCTAAACTGAAGAGAGAAGCTGATTGGTTGCCATGCACAGCTGCCCCAGATTTGGTCTGCTGCAGATTTGATAAATTCCCCTCAGTGTTCTTAGCTGTCTGTCCTATACCTTTTTTTTCCCATCTATATGGTTTTGTATGCGAGAGGTATAAACGTTTCTCCATTGGGGAGATTCGTCAGAATCGTGTTGGAGGATGACATTATATGAATATGCAAAGTTTATTCCTTTATTTTTTTAGCAGTTGCTGAGAATCCTGCTGCTTTTGATGAACCTCCAGAAACTGAGACAAAGTCAGAACCTGAACCAGTGTACATAGATGAAGTAAGTTAACAAATTTTCAAATTTACAGCTGAATGTCAGGCAAACATGGACACAGTGGAACTGTTTTAATGCTCCAGAGCAGTGATCCAGAACCTCTGACTAGAAAGCACATCTAGGTTCTTGGCATTCATTGCTGCTCCAGCAGAACTGAGTCTATAACACACCCCAGCCTACTAATTGGATAGTGTTGGAGCTGCAGCATAGTATAGAGTCATCACTCTGCTCACTTTTTAATAAATGCATATTTTGTTGCATACATTGTTTTAGTATTGTCTGCCTGGAATTCTGACTTTAATATAAATATTCCTAACTATTGGCTTTCCTGCTTTCTCTCCTGGAATGATGCCGTTTGGTATTTAGAGTGTTAAAGGAGAACTATGGGGTCAGGGCTTTTCCTCATAGTTCTCCTAAGGGTAACGGGAGGCCACAAACTAGCGTCCTCCCATCACCCAAAGCTCAGTATACTGAGACGCCACAGCCGGAACGGATCCCGACAATTCTGTCTGGATCCACACAGCTGCGTGAGTGACAGCCGGCTCTGCCTATCTAGAGGCAGAGCCAGCTGTACCCGCCCCCATCCGTTCCGCCAGTCAGCACAGTCACTGCTCTCTGCGCGGATAGATCGAGAAGTGAGCGAGCGTCGGTATGTGTTCGCTCACTTCCCGATCTACTGAGCTGATCTGTGATAGTTTAATTGTCACAGGTTGGCTCAGATTATGAGGCTGAGTGAAAATCATTCGCCTCATAATTCTCCTTTTAAGTTTTATCCAGCATGTCTCTATGGCTGCTCTTTTCCAAGATTAATGGGCTTGTTAAAGGGAAAACTATGGTATTTTTGTGAACTCAGCAGTTCTAGAATATACATTACATAGCCAAATGTTTGTGGACACCTGACCATCACACCTCTATGGCCAAAGGTATGTGGACAACACTACAAATTACTGGGTTTCTAGTGGAGGAAGAAAACAAGGACATTTTTCTAAAATAATACAGACTAATGATTTCAGGACAGTGGTGGAGACCCAGATCTAGGTCCCAGCTGCAACCCTGGTAGTTGTCGTGAAATGCCAAGTATCAGCACTGGTATCTGAACATCCCAAATTATAGACCATTGTGCGTTTGCAACTTTTTGGCAGCAGTTTGGGGAAGGCCCTTTAACTTTCCCAGCATGTGTGTGCTCATGTGTACAAAGCCAGCTCTATAAAGACACGGTTTGATGATTGCAATCCAGGTTTTCTTATCCAACATCAGTACCTGACCTCACAGATGCTCTTTTTGGCGGAATGGGCACAAATTCCCACAGACACACTCCAAAATCTTGTGGAACGTCCTCTCAGAAGAGTTGAGGATGTAGCCGCAAGAGGAGAGCTAATGGCCATGGATTTGAAATGCAATGTCCAATAAGCTGTTATAGGTGTGATGGTCAGGTGTCCAGAAACTTTCGGCAAACAGGTAGTGTATATGCATTTCACACACCTCTCTCGCCTGCTCCTCCTTTCTATATTTACATTAAGGTGACCTTGAACCTTTTCCCACAAAGTCTTTTACTGTATCATTTACCTCTCATATCTTCTCTAGAATAAAATGGACCAAACATTACACTTACTGCAGAACATCGATCCAACTGACCCCAAGCCAGATTCTGTCACTCTTCTTGATTTGGAAGGTAACGTAATATCTGGATAAATGGTATTTCATATATAACACAAAGAAAAAAAGTGTCCCTCACTAGTCTGCAGGTTAGCTGTAATATGTGTGGCCGTGCAAGATTTTGCTTCTGGTGTCATATTTTTTTTATTTTTTTTTAATCATTGTTTCTTAAAGGGGGAACTGCAGACTTCCTTTTTTTAATAACTTTAAAATATGCATGGGAAATTATGAGATTAATTTATAGGAAAACTTAACTTTGGTGAAGTTACGGTGCTGAGTACAGGCCACCTGGTAAAATACCTTCCTTACCTGAACAGCCTTCAAAAATATTTTTTAACGACGGGGGCTTTTTTAAATGATGGGTCTTTCTTTAAGTGAAATATGTGTGAGAAGATCCAGAGTGGAACAGCAAAAAAGTATTCCCAGCACACTCACAAGCCAGCATGTAAAAAAACTTGTCTCACCTCTAAGGTTAAAAACAGAGGTTTGGAAACACGTCTGCTGCAGAAAATGTGAAAGCCGCACAGCCGCGCCAAGGCAGCCCTGCATAGTGCGGTCCTAACTCTGAACTATTAGGTGTAGGTTTGTCAGGAGGAAGCCCAACCTCCCTTAAAGGTGTCCCTGTACCTTTTAAGGGAGGTTGGGCTTCCCTCCTGACAAACCTTCACCCAATTTTATCTTTTGCCCCATGTGCTCCAAGATGGAAACTCTCATAGTTTAAGAGTTAGGACCCCACTATGCAGGGGTGCCTTGGCGCGGCTGTGCGGCTTTCACATTTTCTGCAGAAGACGTGTATCTAAAACCTCTGTTTTTAACCTTAGTGGTGAGACAAGTTTTTTTTACACGCTGGCTTGTGAGTGTGCTGGGAATACTTTTTGCTGTTTTACTGTTTAAAGCCCATTCCATGTGCACCTTCCTGTAAAGCTGGTGACGAATTGATAAGATCCAAAGTGGGGCACATATAGTTAATGCTGAGCTTTTTATTGAGTCATATTTTGGAAAGCACAGGCATAGCTGAACCACAGATAACCCTGCCTAGAGCTGTTCAATGTAGGAGAGCGCATTTTGTCAAAGCATATGGGACTTCTGAGTCAGGTTTGAGATAACCTACTGGTTTCATTATAACAATTACCAGCTCTGCCTAAACTTTTCGTACTCGGCTGCAGGCCACACCACATGGTCATGTGCTGCCTGTTAGATTCTGGGTAGGAATAAATATAGAATCAATAAGGACACCTAACATCAGCTTCATAATTTGTGCCGTTTTAAGGCAATATTTCCAAAAATAATATTACCATATAAAATGAGTTCTAGATTTGCATAGGCGTCTTATTTGGGGCACAGGATGGACTGTGTTGAAGAATGCAGTCCATGTATATAGTTGAGCAATGTAGAGTCTTTAGAACAGTGTGGAATAGATTGTACAGCAGTGTGTACAGAGTAAAGAAATGTGGAGTACAGAATAGCGCAGTGTAGGCTATAGACTGCACAGATCATAGTGGTGCAGAGTATATAATGTACAGAGGGGAGCGACATGTTGTATAGAATGTACAGTACAGTGTACAGATGGGGGCAACATGTTGTATAGCCTGTACAGAGGGGGCAACATGTTGTATAGCATGTACAGCACAGTGTACAGAGGGGGCGTCATGCTGAATAGAATATATAGCACAGTGTACAGAGGGGAGGGACATGTATGGAATGTAAAGGCACAGTGTACAGATGGGGCAACATGTTGTACAGCACAGTGTACAGATGGGGGCAACATGTTGTATAGCATGTACAGCACAGTGTATAGAGAGGAGGGACATGTTGTATAGAATGTAAAGGCACAGTGTACAGATGGGGGCAACATGTTGTACAGCACAGTGTACGGAGGGGAGGGACATGTATAGAAAATACAGCACAGTGCACTGAATGGATCTGTGTGGCATGCAGAATGTGCGGCAAAGTCAAGAGTTAGAGGTTTAGAGATCGAATCGGCATATTACCCGCTATAGGTTTTCACTTAGGCTAGAGTGACTCATTAATGCAGATGGTTGTATATTTCTGTGGCTGCGGTATTCTACTGCTCAGAAGAACTAGACAAATACTATCATTTATTAATGAGTAAAATATCGGTGTCATCTTCAGAAAGTAAACTCAAATATTATGCTCTTTTTTTCTCTTGCAGATGTCTGCCAACAAATGGCTCCGATGATCGATGAGAAATTAGAAGAGATTGACAGGTGAGATACCAAGTAAACTCTGCATTCATTGTTTGCTTCAACATTTGTTTTATTGTATATTAATAATCTCTAATGTTTAGGGAGGCACCGATACTCATACTCGCCTAAATCCTCTGATACCTTCCCCAATACTGGAACTTCCGGTCAGAGGCAGATTTCCTCTGACCGGCAGTGCCTCGAGGGAACATGGAGCTGGCTTCCCGGCCAATCAGGAAGCCAGGCGGAGAGTAATGACTGGGCTCCATGCTGTTTGCTGGCTCCATGCTGATTGGCCTGGAAGCTGGCCAAACAGCATGGAGGTGGCTTCCCGGCCAATCAGGAAGCCTGGCAGCAAGTCATTACATGCCGCCCGGCTTCCTGATTGGCCAGGAAACCGGCTTCATGTTCCCTTGCGGTCCTGCCGGTCAGTGGAAATATCTCCTTCTGTCCCGAAGTTCCAGTATTGGGGAAGGTATCGGAGGAATTAGGCAAATACGAGTTCCTGACTGGCCGGGAAGCCAGCTCTATGCTGATTGGCTGGAAAGCCCCCTTCCTTGGCAATCAAGAAGCCAGGTGACAGGTAATGATACGCCGTCCGGTTTCCTGATTGCCCGGGAAGCTGGCTTCATGCAACTGGTATCGGCAAGTGCCACAAGATAAATATCGGTACTTGTACGCGATACTGAAAAAACGGTATCGGCGCATCCCTACTAGTGACAGATATAAGCGATCGGCAGTTGGGCCGGAAGTTTTCTGACACTTCAATGAATTAATTATTTTAAATGCTTCATTCGTTTGTAGCGCACCCAGACAGTGAAATCTAACACTAATGTTGCGTTTTCTAGTAGCGGTGGGAAGCAATCGATGGGCGTTTGTTTCCTTTGCATATTTTTAATTAGTACCCTTACTGTAATTTTGCTGTATTTCTTGTTTTTTGGGGGGTTTTTTTATTGCAGAAGAGTATTATTTGCCATCCTCCTGTCCTCAGACTTTCAGTATTTTGTTCATCTCACACCAGTAATTTTAAAGTGAACCTGTCACAGTTCTCATACAGTATCTGAGTACTCAGTGCCTAGTAGAGTGCAAATCACACAGCTGTTGTCCTCTTTCCACTTTCACTCCTTTTGAAAAGGGAAGCTACGATTAAGCTAAATAGCAGCGTGCTGGAAGCTGCCATTGTCTCGCTTACCAGCTGCATATTAGTTCCAAGGCAACCAAAGTGGTGCTGAGCGTGTGCCCTGGAATTAGTGTGCGGCCTCCATCAGAAAGGTGTTACAGATTCCATTTCAAAGGAAACTAAAGTATATGTTTGTGTTCTCATTTACACAGCATTGCTAAAAATATGTATAATATATTTCTTACCTTTTACATGTTTCTTTGGTGGAGGCCTTTGTTCAGACTCCAGGCTACTCTGACCAGAGTGAAAGTAGAGGAACAAACTGAGGAACAGACTGAGCTTCCTCTCATTACCATACCATACAATTGTAGTAAACATTCCTGCAGCCCCCTCCTTGATATTAAATAGGCTGTTGGGGGGTATGTAGGATTTTTAGGCAAGTAAAAAGCACCTACTAATGTAAGCAGCAATTATTTATTAAATTTTTTTTAAGTTACGCAATGTAAATGGGAACATGTAACAAATATAAAGAAGGCATCCTCCAGTTTTACTGCAAAAGTGGATAAGCACTGTAAAGTGATCCGCTTAATGTAATTCATGTAAGGCTGCTTCAGGTAAGCATTTAGCAAACACTACCTTTTGCTCCTTTCAAACGTTGCGTCCCATAAAGTGTCCTGTGGATTTGGGTTACGCAATTAAAGGGGCGTTCTATTCGATGTTGCCAATTTCCTCTTTAATGTATTGATAGTTAAAGGTAAAGTTGCCAATTCTTTTAAAGTTGCCAATTCTTTTAAAACTCAAGTCATCAAGCCGTTTTTGATCACCTAATGGCTTCCTGCCTTCATAGAAGACGGGGGTAGTTTTAGTCCAGCAGTGTTTGTTGCTGAGAACGTAGACAATACAGTTAATACTCTGATCTCTAACAAAGTACCATTAAAGGAGAATTATGGGGTGAGTGAAAAATTCTCATCCCCATGATTCAAGCCGACCTGTGACACTGAAACTGGCTCTATTGATTGGGAATTTAGCAAACACATACTGCGGATGGCTACCTTCCCGATCCTCTCCCTGCGGAGAGTGGTGACTGTCGGTCACCAATCCCTGCAAGGATTCCCCCGCGTCCCCTCTCCGATCCTCCAACACTGACTGAGGGCAGGGACAGCTGGCTTTGACTCTAGAGAGGCCGAGCCAGCTGTCAATCAGCCAGTGGGTTGGATCTCAACAATATTGTTGGGATCAGTCCCGGCTGCAGCGCGACTGCACACTTAGCATATAGCGGGCAATAGCTCACTATATACCGAGCTTTTGGTCACCAGAGGACATTAGTATATGTCCTCCTGTGACCCTGAAGAGAACTATGGCAAAAAAAAGTTTGGCCATAGTTCCCCTTTTAAATGTGCTTCCAATGAGTGACTTAGTTAAAGGAGAACTATGGGGTAAGTGTTTTCCATATAGTTCTCCTCAGGATCACGGGAGGACATAAACTAACATCCTCCCATGACCGAAAGCTCAGTATTTCACGAGCTACAGCTTGCGGTATACTGAGACCTCCGCAGTCGATATAGTTGTCCTTTAACTCTATTAGATCTGATGCAGTGAATAGAAGAGATTGTGTGAGGAAACCTTTCCAGGTCAGTTTTAGAAATACAGGTGATAACATGTGGGCCTTTTGACTTCAAAAGTCAAGTTTACCCTAAAAACTGATGTTCTAGTTAATCTACTGACCTATTTTATCTATCCGGCAATCAAGCAGTAAGAAATCCTTGTCAGACTTAAAGCGACACTATAATATATCTTATTTGTGTATCACTCGGCTGTAGATCCTCAAATCATCTCTGAATTGGTGCCGACACTGTCCTTCCTTCTGGAGGGTGGCTACTTTTGTTCCCCACGATCCCTGTGGGTGTTGTAAAGTAGTCACCACTCCAAGCTCGCTCCTGTGATGGACTACAATCTCAATACAAATTGTGAGATTGTAGTCCATTACAGGAGTGAGCTGGAAGCAGTGACTACTTTACAACACACACAGGGACCATGGGGAACAAAAGTAGCCCCCCCTCCAGAAGGAAGGACAGTGTTGGCACCAATTCAGAGATGATTTGAGGATCTACAGCCAAGTGATAGACAAATGAGATACATTTCTGTTAATAGTTAAGTTACTTGAATGCATTTTTAAGATTTAACTCCTGAGTTTAGCGTCAATTTAAGTAGTAGATGGATGGAGCTGGAAATCGGGTGCCAACATTTTACAACTGAATTCTTTGGGTGATTCAGCCTGCTGTCAATTGCTTGATACTAACTGATAAAAAAGACTTTAATTGCAAAATATTGAATCCACATCTAGGTAAATACCTTGACCTTTAAAAGTAAAGCTGGGGTCATACACCTTATAATTATCTTCAGATTTTCTATGGTCAAATGGAAAAGGTGCAACAGATTCCTCCATCTACACTTAACTGTGTGGATGGAGGAATCTCCACCTTCGCCAAGCTTCCGAAACCTTGCTAGTCGGCCCCGCTGGCTCTCAAAACACCAGAACAGTGCCTGCATCCAATCAGATTGTTCAGGTGTTTTGAGAGCCAGTGGGGCCGACTAGCAAGATACTGAAGCTTGGCCCAGTGGGAGATTCCTCCGTCCACACAGCTTAGCGTAGATGGAGGAATCTGTTGGGAGAGGAGGCTCCCTCAGGGAGTGATGCTGGGCACTGCTTTCCGTAGTGTTTGCAGTTAAATCTTTGCTGGCACAGGTGCAAAAACAAACTCTATAGAACTGATTGGGAGATGCACATTGGGGCCTAACCATTCATTTGAACCTAACTCAGAATTACGAGGAAATTAACATGAGAAAGGTTTATGATGCTCTTAGTGCTTGTTTTACATAAAAATTTGTTTGTGAAATATAAGACCTGCCAAGACTATTGGCCCAATTTTATGCTCCGACACAGCTGATCCCTGCTAATTCCTGCCAGTCAATTGGTTCAGATTCCAGTGCCGATACTTGGCAATTTCACGATAACTACCAGGGTTGCAGCTGGGACCTGGCTCTGGCACTCCACCACTGTCCTGAAATTATTAGTCTGTATTGTTTTAGAAAAACTGTCACATGACAAACAAAAATGTGTCAGTACTTGTATCTGTGAGTACTTGGACAAGTATCAGTACTTTGTACTTGAAAAAATGGCATCGGTGCATCACTTATATGTATTTATAAAAACAAAATCATACATTAAAACAGAGATGTACAAATCCCAGGAGCTCTGTGTGCTCCGTACAAATGACAGCCGCCTCCTAACTTCTGTATTTTTCTCTAGTCTAGTTTTGGAGCTCGAAAAGTATCTGTACTTGTACCGAATACGGTACTTGGTATCGGTGCATCCCTAGTGAGCAAGCATCAGAAACTATGGGTACAGATATGCCTTCTTTGGTATATTCAAATGTATACCAAATCCAGGACCTGGGTGGACCCTTGGTGATAGATCTTAAAGGATGTAAAGAGACAGGAAAACTGGTAAAATGGGTTATTTTTGCAAACATGCATGATTTGCCGGCATTCATTAAAGGAAAACTATGGGGTCAGGGCTTTTCCCCATAGTTCTCCTAAGGGTCACAGGAGAACACAAACCAGCGTTCTCCCGTGACCCAAAGCTCAGTATATAGCAAGCTACATCTCGCGGTATAATGAGATGCCGCAGCCGGGACGGATCCCTACAATACTGTCTGGATCCACCCAGCTGCAGGATTGACATCTGGCTCTGCCTATCCAGAGGCAGAGCCAGCTGTGCCCGCCCCCTCCCCGTCCATTTCGCCAGTCAGCGCTGGGGAGGGGGGGAATCCCTGCATGGAGCCGTGAGTGACCGTTACGGCTCTCTGCAGGGATAGATCGAGAAGTGAGCGAGCGCCGGTATGTGTTCGCTCACTTCCCGATCTACTGAGCCGACCTGTGACAGTTTCATTGTCACAGGTCGGCTCAGATTATGAGGCTGAGTGAAAATCTCTCGCCTCATAATTCCCCTTTTAAAGGAGTCATTGTATTTTAAATATCTGCTCTGTTTGGTTATAAAATGTGAGTTTTCTTTGGTCTTATATTATATCTATTCCCCCTGTGTTCTCTCCAGGAAGCACTCTGAACTTTCTGAACTTAATGTGAAGGTCCTGGAGGCACTGGAACTGTACAACAAATTAGTGAATGATACCCCATTGTACAATATCTACAACAAGCCCCCTCCACAGGCACATTATAATCCACCAGCAATGGGCGTTTCTCTACAGGTACTGACTTCTGGGTTCAAAGTAAACCTTGCATGAGAAGGTTACTTCAGCTGTCATCGCAGATCTCCTTTTGAAAATACTAATTTTCTGTATCTGACTTTACTTCTGACTCTGATTTCCTACAGTATTCTGTCATAACCTCCCCCACAATGCCACACTGAGGGCGTCCTCCAATAGCACGGCTTTCAACTATCTGTATTTTCTAATCATCAGAGTGTTGACTTCAGGAATTAGGCAGGGGATACCTCTCCATGGGATGGTCTTCAAGACCTATAACATGGCCCATGATTTAGCTTGCCAGTAACCATACAGAACTGAAGTGTCCATCTTGTGTTGCGTTGCCATTTTTGAATAACTTTATTGGTTATATTGCTTATATTTTTATACCCTTAAAAGGAAGAATGTCTGGGACCCATCTTCTTCTTTTTTTTTTTTTGTGGGGGTCTGAAATTCGGTTTTATTTAGCATACTGTATGGTTGGGTTCATAGAGCAGCGCTATGACCATCAGGCCGAAGGAAAATCGCTCAAGGCTAAAATGTGGTGCAGGGCTTTGGACCCCGGAATCCAAAATCTGTGCAGGGGTGCTGACGCTAGACACCAAAGACAATCCAGGGCTGCAGATACCAGGCCCCAAAGACGGTGTAGGGCTGTGTCTCAACACCAGGCCGAAAAAATGGTGCAGGGCTGTGGGGACCAGGCCCCAAATATGGTGCAAGGCTGCAGATACCGAACCCCAAATATGGTGCAAGGCTGCAGGCACCAAGCCCCAAATATGGTGCAGAGCTGCAGGCACCAAGCCCCAAATATGGTGCAGAGCTGCAGGCACCAAGCCCCAAATATGGTGCATGGCTGCAGGCACCGAGCCCCAATTATGGTGCAGGGCTGCAGACACAAGGCCCTACAGTCAGTGCATGGTGACTGCAGACAGAAGGCACCAAAGGTGTGTGGCAGAAGCCAGGCCCCAAAGACTTTGCACTTCAGCTGTGGACACCAGGCCCCAAAGATGGCGCACGGCAGTTGCTGACATTAGCCCCAAGGATGATGTGCTCCCTTCTCCAATGTCTCTGCAGTCTGGTGCACATACCCTTAAACCTCTTCCTAGTCTTGACATTTGCTGTCTTGCTTGGTACTAAGAGCTCCAATTGCTAACTTTCAGGGCCCCTGGGGTCCCGGTCTAAAAATTTTTTTGCAGCCCATACAGCTCCCTTGTCAAGGTTTTGCTTTCAAACATGAAAGAAACAAAGCAAATTTCTGTACTTGAAGTCTTTTTACAGCTGCACATTGATTTCAGCATCAATCCCAGTTCTACCTTTTCTTATTTGTATGGCGTAAAAAATAAATAAAAATGTATATATATTTTTTTTTGCACAAAATCTTCTAAGTCTTCTTTCCCCTACAATGTTTCTGCATGTCTTAGAATAGTTGACCCGTGTAAGTCAGAAGCATCTTAAATAATGTCAGCTTGAATTTTTCTCGGCGCCCATGATGTAGCTTGAGGATAGCTGTAAATTGGATTATATCCTTTTATATACCTGGCAGAAGGATGTCTCGGGAAGCATCCGTTTTGATCTCCTTTCTTTATAAATGCTTTTATATTGACCTCTGACACTGTCTTTGGAAGGATTGGCTGTTAACTCGCAGGCTTTGTTCACGTTCTGTAGTCGGAGAGTCCAGTAACACCTCCTGTTAGATCATAGTCACATGGTGCTCTGCTGTATACTGTCCTGTGGGCACAGATTACATCTATGTTTGTGAAATGTTTTTCCTGCCAACAGATTTTGTAGTTTCGCTCAGCCAGTTTTGTGATCCGGGCTCTGCTGTCAGACAGCGTGGTCCAGGACACGCCACACGTGAGCAGAAACATGCACGATCTGCTCACTTCTCGATCGTCTCCCTGCAGACAGCAGTGACTGTCAGTCACCGCTGCCCGCAGGGATTCCCCCCCTCCCCTTCTCTGATCCTCCAGCGCTGAGTGGAGGAACAGACGGGAAGGGGCGGGCACAGCTGGCTCTGCCTCTAGATAGGCAGAGCCAGCTGTCACTCACGCAGCTGGGTGGCTCTCGACAGTAATGTCGGGATACACCCGGGCTGCGGCGCTCACAGTATATCGTGGGCAATAGCCTGTGATATACTGAGCTTTGGGTCAAAGGAGGACGCTAGTTCATGTCCTCCTGTGACCCTAAAGAGAACTATGGGGAAAAACACTTACACCATAGTTCTCTTTTATGCAGTCATTTTGTTTCCTATAGTCACCCATCATATAGTTCATATCAATGAGATATCAGGGGCAAAGCTGAGTAAGCTAGGCAACACTCACCCTGTCTTTTTCTCCCTTTCTCTCTCCCTTCCTCTCTTAAACTGAATATTTTCATTTTTAACAATATTTTCTTTGTCTAGGGCTATGCTGGTCAGGCTCAGGGAGCTGGTTATATGGTACATGGTATGCCCCAAGTACACCAGCCAAACCTCTCTCAAGCTTATGGCATGAATCCTGACCAGGTTGGACCCCTTAGATCTCTACCACCGAATATCAACTCCACTGGCACCACTCAAGCAGCTCAAGCGCCCTACTTGAGGTAAGTTTTTTTTTTCCCCCTGTATGGGGCCTTTTGCAGTGTTATCTTCCAGGGCCCTTGTGTAGTAACACAAGGATAGGGCAGCCTACATACTGTACTCCTCAAGATTGCAGGATTTGTGTCTAGCTGGCCATTTTTACCTACCAGTCAGCCTGGCAAAAACTCTGCACTCAGCAGAGGGGATTACCCTGCCCTCCGCTTGTGTGAATCTAGAATAAAGAACTTCTAGAAACAATAATTATAACTCATATCTGTAAAGAATAAGGGAAGACAACTGGACTTGCTGTATTTTTCTTGAAGACACTTCACTGGTCATCCAACCAGCTTTCTCAATTCAGAATGACTTGTACAAAAAATTATCTGGGAATAAATATGGTGAATGTTGTTCCAATCCATATAATCCGTTAGGCGCAACCAGGTGTTGATTGCATTTGCATAATTGGAGCTAGGAGGTGTTAATAACCATCCCAGAGAGAGGTGTTAAACAGCATTGTATGTGGCAGACAATAGATGTCTCACCCCCCCCACCTCTATTCAAGCTTGGCTCCTCCATTTTTACATAAATGGCCTCTTTCACACCTCTTTTAAACCAATAAATAATAAGGTCCCTGTCTAGGATGCGTACTTGACTGTCTTCAAAGGAGCAACCTTTTTACTTTTAGATGTAGGTATACTGCTGAATCCTGACCAGTGAAACGTCTTCAAGAAAAATACAGCAAGTCCAGTTGCCTTGACTTATTTTTTACAGCTATACCATGACCTGGATGAATGAGAACCTTCACAGACAGTAATTATAACTAATTAACACATCTCCTTTATTCTTATTCATGTATTCTTGTGCAGTAATTGTGTGCGTGCGTATGTGTGCAGCCAACATGCTAATTGATCATACAGCATTTTCAGGATCAGAGCATGAAAGCTTCATTTGCACTTTGAGAACTGAAAGTTTGCTTCTGCTGCATATCTGCTCAGTAAGAATGTGTGTGTAATAAGCGTGATGTTGCCTAGATTGAATTGGCACGGTAATGACCAAATTTACCTCTACTGAAATGTACCTAAATTATCCTCAAATTCGCCATGCGGAGTGCACAGGCTAAAATTGCTTGAAACCAAGCCATCTAATCATCATGTCAGCACTGACCGCCAATGGTTTTGTTGATGAACATAGCCTACCCCAATGTTAACTCCAATGCTCAGCACTGACATGGTGATCACATGGCTTTGTTGACAAACCAAACATTGTCAGTAAAAGCTGCTATTGTATTTGCTGAGTGTGCACCTAGAGAGAAATGATAACCCTAAAAGTAAAAAAATGAAAGGAGTTTCTATAACTACTAGGAGCCATTTAAAGCCCATTGCACTCTTCAGTGAACCACCAAAATCACCTAAAATGAAGTTTAATTCAAAATGATTTTAAGCTATTTCTGATGAAATCACTTACAATGGATGCTGCTTCTTGTGTGTGCTAGTAAGCTTTGTGCGTCTCCACAAACAATGGCGACTATTTTCCAAGTTTCCGATTTTTGGCAAATTGAATTTTGTTCATCCCTAGCGTTAATGTTTTAAATCTGTTTTTAATTATACGTTGTATTTGTATATATGAACATGGGGTTTGCCGTGTTTGCAGCCCCCATCTCTGTTGTCTCTCTTTTTTTTTTTTGCTCTCCATTCCCTTTTGGGAAGATTTCCCTTCAATTTCTGTCTTTGAGACACAACAGGAAGTGAGCAAAAAAAGCAACAGAAAATGCCGTCTTCGACAGCTGTCACTGGATAGAGTATGTCTCCATTGGAGAGTTTGCCCAAGCCTCCTGTTCCAGTGACAACTGTAAAATTTTTGATTTCCCATCATTTTCTGTCCCGCTGATGATGATCAGCAAATTTTTTTTGTAAACTAGAAGAGTAGTTTACTACTAAAAATATATATTAATTGATTACCCTGCAGATTTAAGTGTTATTTTATTTGTATTTCGTTTAATGAGCGCAATCAGCTTTAAATAATCTGCTACTAAAACTCTAATTTTTCTTCTTTCAGCACTGGTCAAGAAGCAAGCTCAAACCCGCAATACCTACACCAGAACACGGCTCCCAGAGGAGCGACCTACAGTCACCCAATGGGAATGTCTGCAGATATGGCAGCCTATCAAAACACTACATCCGCTTTGCCTCCGGCATCCGCCTACACAGTGGCTGCCCCTTTACACTCGCTCCCCCAGCAGCCCCCAAATTACTACCAGCAGCCTCTGCTCTGAGACTCTGAATCCCTCATAGACCTCTCTAAGGCTATCATTGTGTCAGTCATAAGCCTCGTAAGTCATAACTCCATAATAACGGTAGACACAATAGGAAAGGGGTGTTTTTCACGTAAAGCGGACCATGAACAGCTGCAAGATTCCAACAATACAAGCGTGCTCTTTCCCCTTCATGGACGCATATGCCACTTGTTTTTATTTGCAATTACAGGAGCTTCCTGCGACCATTAGGCTGATTTAGTGCCGCCTTGTATTGAGTAGCTCCAGCTGCAAAAGGTTGTGTAGAAATTACCGGGGCAGAGAATTGCCAACTGGTTCGATTTAAAGAGATTTAAAAATAGCAGAGCTTTTAAGTAGCACTTTATGCAGCTAGAAGACTTAAAGGGGCGACCAGTAAATTATTTTCATCATTAATATCCCTTCTGTATATTCTCCTTTGTCTGTCTGATTCACCCAGTTACAGTGAGAAATTATTCTTGTTTAAAGGGGAAGTTGGTACCTTTTAATGCCCGTGTTTCTGTGTCTTTGATCACATGCTAACTTCTCGTCTATGTTTGCCCGCAAAACATTGTGGGAGAAGAAAAAAAAAAAACCCTTGTCCTAAAAAAGGAAATCTGAAAGCAAAATTTGCTTGTGAGAGCTGTCATTCTGGTAGGTTTAGGTTGGATACTATTTTTGGGGCAGCAACGTTTATTTGAGGTGAAGCTGAATGGATTTCTTTTACTGCCCCCCTAACAAGAGGAGGCCTAAGAGTCCCAGCACAGCAATTTCAGGCTTATTATACAGACGCTTTGCTTTGGAACAGGTTCATGTTAGAGAATAACTCTGCTAAACCCCAGTCGTCTCTGACAAGAAATGTATTACTATGATTACTGGTGCAGAGATGGGGGAAGCGTGTTTGTTCCTGTGTAGGGCCACTTCTCTGCAGCATGTCATATGGCTGAGTTGGTCTAAACCAGATGGAAAAGCTCTGCTCCCATCATGCAATGCAAGCTTTTAATGGTTTGCTTTGTATATGCAGCCCGTTCATTTAGCAGGAAGTAGTGGAGGGATTGGCAGAGCGATACAGATTTATTAGAATGCTTTGGCATGGTAGCTGCTCTCCCACCGCAAGGGACAGGTAAGCATTATACATGGGTTACTTTTTAAGATATTCCAATCCTCCACACTTGCACCTGCACTGCTGGGAAAGGTGGCAAAGGAGGAGAGAGGGCAACGTCTGTCTTTTTTTCTTTTCACTTATGAAGATTTTAAAATGTTTTGGGAGAATAGAGGCAAGCCCTTCTTAAAAAGTCATCCATGCCATTTCTCTTGCTATCCCATCTTGCAGTACCTGTACATAGAAGTTGTTGTAAGCTCCATTGTTCGTCCTTGTGTCATAATCCTCTATTATTATTTCTACTAGCAATCCCAAGACAGCAGCTGTGAAATCCCTGTATAAAAATCAACTTCATCACCTTTCACTTCCTTCACTTCTTTTCTAGATTAGCTGGAATTATTATTATTTTTTTTTCTATTGGCTGACCTCTGCTGATAACTGTATCCAAGCAGTCTGAACCTATGTAGCCTTTTAAAGGTGCATTCCATTTTTCTAGTGTTTTCACGTATACCATGTAGGGATTGCTAGGGAGTGGTGACATGAGAGAAGAAAGAACTAACAACCATTTCTATGCGCAGGTACTGTGCGATGGTATGCGGCACTCTAAGCCCTGCTTATTTATGCTAGCTATGCCCTGTCCTTGCCTTTTGTCATTCATTTGAACCTGTGACAATAGATGTGTAGTAGATCCACTGCTTATATGCCTTTTAAAAGTGGGTCTTCAGCAGACTCCCATTAAAAATCAGTAGGAAGTGCTCTGATCTTCACCGAACTCTAATTCCAATCACACCACTATACTGCCTAGCTGTATTTTGCTCATCTTGTTCTGAACTTACTGCAAAGGCAGCCATGTACATAGGTGGCTATGCCATACATTATTTTCCTTTATGTGTACATGCACATTTGTGGAACACATACACACACACACCAGGTACCTCAATGCGCCCCCCCCTCCCCCCATGGAGAATGGTAACCAGATTGCATACAAGTGATCTCAGCAGGATCGCCGAGATCACTTGCAAAAACAAATAGCAGCTTCCCTACTCTACATTTAGCCCAGCTTGCCCAAAGCAGGGCTAAATGTAGAGAAAAACAAAACTCCCTGGGCGTCAGGAGATAGGAATTTCACACCTCTGCTGCCCCTCTACTTCCTGCTGCCCTGAGGCTGGGCCTCGGTGGCCTTGTAGGAAATCCGGACACACACACAGCCTAATTTCTGAAATCACCCGTAGACGCTGCATTGAGTGTCTGATCCAAAAGTGTCAATTGACCGGTTTGTGAGATCGTAATTATGGCGTTTTCAGAGTGAGCAAGCTCTTCACGTCGAAATTCTGCTCCAAAACGATTTCCTGTATTGGGCGATAAGAGTGTCTAAGTGGTTTTCTTTTTTTTTCTCCTTTTCACGTTATGCCAAAGGCCAAGATATTGTTGAAATCTATATTTAAGATGATGCAAACCCTGGAAGAACTTTTTAAAATATCAGATTTTTTTAGTTGTTTTTTTTTTCCATTCCATCAGCACCTTTTTATACTTTATACACTTCAATGACTGGAGATTGACTGGGCGGTATTACCATTGTGTTTTGCAAAGGGTGCACTAAAAAAGAAAAATTCTTCTTGGTTGTTCATAGCCTAAATATATTCATGTTGAGGTCTAGTATTGGCCAGGGGGACAGGAAGATACTGTTGGATAGGTCAGACGAACTCTCAGGAGTCACTACTATGAGAGAGGGCATCAACTCCCCCCCCCACCCATCTACTTGTAATATATTATGAACCAAGCTTCATAAAATTTGGAATTTGGCATGTTTGGACTGATGTACATATTGGCCGCAAGTCAAAAACAAAGAAACACTTCCGCTTATAAGATAATTTTGATACTACATGATACCCAATTTGTATCCAGACTCCATCTCGTATTTTTATGGTGACAAGCATATAATTTGTTATGTATTTTGTATTTGTAAGCTCTGTCTCCCTACTTGGTACTTCTATACTCCCTAATGTAGAAGCTGGAACAGAAATGCTGAATTATTAGGTTATGATAAAGTCACATAATATACCCGCTGTGCGCTGGGCTCTTAATACCAGCGCAATAAGATGTTTGCACTCATGTTTCCACTTTCCTTACAGTTGGTTTTATTTAGGGCTTTGGTACATGAGCATTGATAAATGCAGGTCAGCAGATTCCCATTTACCTAGTGCATTGCAGATGACCGTTTTGAGCCTGCTTTTGACCTGCTTTGTGTTGCGTTTATCCCAGTAGGTCCTATTGAGATACTTTTGCAAAGCACCACTGTAGTCAAATGCAAAATCCAGCCTTTGACAGCAAAGCCCATGTACACAAGCCATTAGAAAACTGTGAGGGAAGTGCTATTTCCAGACAGCTAATCACAACCAATCAGCTTCAGACCTACATTGGAGATGAATGTGTAAACCTGATTGGTTGCTGAGTTGTCTGCAAAGGCCTTTAAGTTCCATTTAAGGCCTAATGTACATAAAAGTAGAACAAACTGTGACCCGTATAACTGCACCTTAGGATCTGCATAGAGTGTTAAGGTGATTGTACCGTGAAGAATGATGCAGTATGACTAGTTCCCAGAAAATGGTGACCAAAGGTCAGGTAAAGCAACCAATTTTGTGAGAGGGACCAGCATTGCACCAAAACTTAATAACATAGCCTATTGCACAATGAGACATCTGAGGTTAAGACAGGCAAGGCAGCCATGTTTTTTATGAACTAGTATTTTTGGAACACGTACCTCAGTGATGTTCTCATTCTCCCACCCCTGATGATGGATACCTTCCCTAAATGTAACCTACATGTGCTTTAATATCGGAATATTGAAAATAGAGATGTTTATCTTGTGTCCATTTGGTGACTTATAGATTGGGTTCACCCAATGACATCTAACAGACAAGAAGGCAGCCATTTTGTAATGTAGACCTATATTTTTAGACGGCAGCCTGTCCATGTAATAGTCACCGCAAGTGGGGAGACTTTCTTGCAAGTGGTAAGGCTGAACCTTCCACCTCCGCTATAGTGGGGAGACTGATTCCTGCAAGTGGTAAGGCTGAACCTTCCACCTCTGCTATAGTGGGGAGACTGATTCCTGCAAGTGGTAAGGCTGAACGTTCCACCACCGCTATAGTGGGGAGACTGATTCCTGCAAGTGGTAAGGCTGAACGTTCCACCACCGCTATAGTGGGGAGACTGATTCCTGCAAGTGGTAAGGCTGAGCGTTCCACCACCGCTATAGTGGGAACTGCTGAATCCTGACCAGTGAAACGTCTTCAAGAAAAATACAGCAAGTCCAGTTGCCTTGACTTATTTTTTACAGCTATACCATGACCTGGATGAATGAGAACCTTCACAGACAGTAATTATAACTAATTAACACATCTCCTTTATTCTTATTCATGTATTCTTGTGCAGTAATTGTGTGCGTGCGTATGTGTGCAGCCAACATGCTAATTGATCATACAGCATTTTCAGGATCAGAGCATGAAAGCTTCATTTGCACTTTGAGAACTGAAAGTTTGCTTCTGCTGCATATCTGCTCAGTAAGAATGTGTGTGTAATAAGCGTGATGTTGCCTAGATTGAATTGGCACGGTAATGACCAAATTTACCTCTACTGAAATGTACCTAAATTATCCTCAAATTCGCCATGCGGAGTGCACAGGCTAAAATTGCTTGAAACCAAGCCATCTAATCATCATGTCAGCACTGACCGCCAATGGTTTTGTTGATGAACATAGCCTACCCCAATGTTAACTCCAATGCTCAGCACTGACATGGTGATCACATGGCTTTGTTGACAAACCAAACATTGTCAGTAAAAGCTGCTATTGTATTTGCTGAGTGTGCACCTAGAGAGAAATGATAACCCTAAAAGTAAAAAAATGAAAGGAGTTTCTATAACTACTAGGAGCCATTTAAAGCCCATTGCACTCTTCAGTGAACCACCAAAATCACCTAAAATGAAGTTTAATTCAAAATGATTTTAAGCTATTTCTGATGAAATCACTTACAATGGATGCTGCTTCTTGTGTGTGCTAGTAAGCTTTGTGCGTCTCCACAAACAATGGCGACTATTTTCCAAGTTTCCGATTTTTGGCAAATTGAATTTTGTTCATCCCTAGCGTTAATGTTTTAAATCTGTTTTTAATTATACGTTGTATTTGTATATATGAACATGGGGTTTGCCGTGTTTGCAGCCCCCATCTCTGTTGTCTCTCTTTTTTTTTTTTGCTCTCCATTCCCTTTTGGGAAGATTTCCCTTCAATTTCTGTCTTTGAGACACAACAGGAAGTGAGCAAAAAAAGCAACAGAAAATGCCGTCTTCGACAGCTGTCACTGGATAGAGTATGTCTCCATTGGAGAGTTTGCCCAAGCCTCCTGTTCCAGTGACAACTGTAAAATTTTTGATTTCCCATCATTTTCTGTCCCGCTGATGATGATCAGCAAATTTTTTTTGTAAACTAGAAGAGTAGTTTACTACTAAAAATATATATTAATTGATTACCCTGCAGATTTAAGTGTTATTTTATTTGTATTTCGTTTAATGAGCGCAATCAGCTTTAAATAATCTGCTACTAAAACTCTAATTTTTCTTCTTTCAGCACTGGTCAAGAAGCAAGCTCAAACCCGCAATACCTACACCAGAACACGGCTCCCAGAGGAGCGACCTACAGTCACCCAATGGGAATGTCTGCAGATATGGCAGCCTATCAAAACACTACATCCGCTTTGCCTCCGGCATCCGCCTACACAGTGGCTGCCCCTTTACACTCGCTCCCCCAGCAGCCCCCAAATTACTACCAGCAGCCTCTGCTCTGAGACTCTGAATCCCTCATAGACCTCTCTAAGGCTATCATTGTGTCAGTCATAAGCCTCGTAAGTCATAACTCCATAATAACGGTAGACACAATAGGAAAGGGGTGTTTTTCACGTAAAGCGGACCATGAACAGCTGCAAGATTCCAACAATACAAGCGTGCTCTTTCCCCTTCATGGACGCATATGCCACTTGTTTTTATTTGCAATTACAGGAGCTTCCTGCGACCATTAGGCTGATTTAGTGCCGCCTTGTATTGAGTAGCTCCAGCTGCAAAAGGTTGTGTAGAAATTACCGGGGCAGAGAATTGCCAACTGGTTCGATTTAAAGAGATTTAAAAATAGCAGAGCTTTTAAGTAGCACTTTATGCAGCTAGAAGACTTAAAGGGGCGACCAGTAAATTATTTTCATCATTAATATCCCTTCTGTATATTCTCCTTTGTCTGTCTGATTCACCCAGTTACAGTGAGAAATTATTCTTGTTTAAAGGGGAAGTTGGTACCTTTTAATGCCCGTGTTTCTGTGTCTTTGATCACATGCTAACTTCTCGTCTATGTTTGCCCGCAAAACATTGTGGGAGAAGAAAAAAAAAAAACCCTTGTCCTAAAAAAGGAAATCTGAAAGCAAAATTTGCTTGTGAGAGCTGTCATTCTGGTAGGTTTAGGTTGGATACTATTTTTGGGGCAGCAACGTTTATTTGAGGTGAAGCTGAATGGATTTCTTTTACTGCCCCCCTAACAAGAGGAGGCCTAAGAGTCCCAGCACAGCAATTTCAGGCTTATTATACAGACGCTTTGCTTTGGAACAGGTTCATGTTAGAGAATAACTCTGCTAAACCCCAGTCGTCTCTGACAAGAAATGTATTACTATGATTACTGGTGCAGAGATGGGGGAAGCGTGTTTGTTCCTGTGTAGGGCCACTTCTCTGCAGCATGTCATATGGCTGAGTTGGTCTAAACCAGATGGAAAAGCTCTGCTCCCATCATGCAATGCAAGCTTTTAATGGTTTGCTTTGTATATGCAGCCCGTTCATTTAGCAGGAAGTAGTGGAGGGATTGGCAGAGCGATACAGATTTATTAGAATGCTTTGGCATGGTAGCTGCTCTCCCACCGCAAGGGACAGGTAAGCATTATACATGGGTTACTTTTTAAGATATTCCAATCCTCCACACTTGCACCTGCACTGCTGGGAAAGGTGGCAAAGGAGGAGAGAGGGCAACGTCTGTCTTTTTTTCTTTTCACTTATGAAGATTTTAAAATGTTTTGGGAGAATAGAGGCAAGCCCTTCTTAAAAAGTCATCCATGCCATTTCTCTTGCTATCCCATCTTGCAGTACCTGTACATAGAAGTTGTTGTAAGCTCCATTGTTCGTCCTTGTGTCATAATCCTCTATTATTATTTCTACTAGCAATCCCAAGACAGCAGCTGTGAAATCCCTGTATAAAAATCAACTTCATCACCTTTCACTTCCTTCACTTCTTTTCTAGATTAGCTGGAATTATTATTATTTTTTTTTCTATTGGCTGACCTCTGCTGATAACTGTATCCAAGCAGTCTGAACCTATGTAGCCTTTTAAAGGTGCATTCCATTTTTCTAGTGTTTTCACGTATACCATGTAGGGATTGCTAGGGAGTGGTGACATGAGAGAAGAAAGAACTAACAACCATTTCTATGCGCAGGTACTGTGCGATGGTATGCGGCACTCTAAGCCCTGCTTATTTATGCTAGCTATGCCCTGTCCTTGCCTTTTGTCATTCATTTGAACCTGTGACAATAGATGTGTAGTAGATCCACTGCTTATATGCCTTTTAAAAGTGGGTCTTCAGCAGACTCCCATTAAAAATCAGTAGGAAGTGCTCTGATCTTCACCGAACTCTAATTCCAATCACACCACTATACTGCCTAGCTGTATTTTGCTCATCTTGTTCTGAACTTACTGCAAAGGCAGCCATGTACATAGGTGGCTATGCCATACATTATTTTCCTTTATGTGTACATGCACATTTGTGGAACACATACACACACACACCAGGTACCTCAATGCGCCCCCCCCTCCCCCCATGGAGAATGGTAACCAGATTGCATACAAGTGATCTCAGCAGGATCGCCGAGATCACTTGCAAAAACAAATAGCAGCTTCCCTACTCTACATTTAGCCCAGCTTGCCCAAAGCAGGGCTAAATGTAGAGAAAAACAAAACTCCCTGGGCGTCAGGAGATAGGAATTTCACACCTCTGCTGCCCCTCTACTTCCTGCTGCCCTGAGGCTGGGCCTCGGTGGCCTTGTAGGAAATCCGGACACACACACAGCCTAATTTCTGAAATCACCCGTAGACGCTGCATTGAGTGTCTGATCCAAAAGTGTCAATTGACCGGTTTGTGAGATCGTAATTATGGCGTTTTCAGAGTGAGCAAGCTCTTCACGTCGAAATTCTGCTCCAAAACGATTTCCTGTATTGGGCGATAAGAGTGTCTAAGTGGTTTTCTTTTTTTTTCTCCTTTTCACGTTATGCCAAAGGCCAAGATATTGTTGAAATCTATATTTAAGATGATGCAAACCCTGGAAGAACTTTTTAAAATATCAGATTTTTTTAGTTGTTTTTTTTTTCCATTCCATCAGCACCTTTTTATACTTTATACACTTCAATGACTGGAGATTGACTGGGCGGTATTACCATTGTGTTTTGCAAAGGGTGCACTAAAAAAGAAAAATTCTTCTTGGTTGTTCATAGCCTAAATATATTCATGTTGAGGTCTAGTATTGGCCAGGGGGACAGGAAGATACTGTTGGATAGGTCAGACGAACTCTCAGGAGTCACTACTATGAGAGAGGGCATCAACTCCCCCCCCCACCCATCTACTTGTAATATATTATGAACCAAGCTTCATAAAATTTGGAATTTGGCATGTTTGGACTGATGTACATATTGGCCGCAAGTCAAAAACAAAGAAACACTTCCGCTTATAAGATAATTTTGATACTACATGATACCCAATTTGTATCCAGACTCCATCTCGTATTTTTATGGTGACAAGCATATAATTTGTTATGTATTTTGTATTTGTAAGCTCTGTCTCCCTACTTGGTACTTCTATACTCCCTAATGTAGAAGCTGGAACAGAAATGCTGAATTATTAGGTTATGATAAAGTCACATAATATACCCGCTGTGCGCTGGGCTCTTAATACCAGCGCAATAAGATGTTTGCACTCATGTTTCCACTTTCCTTACAGTTGGTTTTATTTAGGGCTTTGGTACATGAGCATTGATAAATGCAGGTCAGCAGATTCCCATTTACCTAGTGCATTGCAGATGACCGTTTTGAGCCTGCTTTTGACCTGCTTTGTGTTGCGTTTATCCCAGTAGGTCCTATTGAGATACTTTTGCAAAGCACCACTGTAGTCAAATGCAAAATCCAGCCTTTGACAGCAAAGCCCATGTACACAAGCCATTAGAAAACTGTGAGGGAAGTGCTATTTCCAGACAGCTAATCACAACCAATCAGCTTCAGACCTACATTGGAGATGAATGTGTAAACCTGATTGGTTGCTGAGTTGTCTGCAAAGGCCTTTAAGTTCCATTTAAGGCCTAATGTACATAAAAGTAGAACAAACTGTGACCCGTATAACTGCACCTTAGGATCTGCATAGAGTGTTAAGGTGATTGTACCGTGAAGAATGATGCAGTATGACTAGTTCCCAGAAAATGGTGACCAAAGGTCCGGTAAAGCAACCAATTTTGTGAGAGGGACCAGCATTGCACCAAAACTTAATAACATAGCCTATTGCACAATGAGACATCTGAGGTTAAGACAGGCAAGGCAGCCATGTTTTTTATGAACTAGTATTTTTGGAACACGTACCTCAGTGATGTTCTCATTCTCCCACCCCTGATGATGGATACCTTCCCTAAATGTAACCTACATGTGCTTTAATATCGGAATATTGAAAATAGAGATGTTTATCTTGTGTCCATTTGGTGACTTATAGATTGGGTTCACCCAATGACATCTAACAGACAAGAAGGCAGCCATTTTGTAATGTAGACCTATATTTTTAGACGGCAGCCTGTCCATGTAATAGTCACCGCAAGTGGGGAGACTTTCTTGCAAGTGGTAAGGCTGAACCTTCCACCTCCGCTATAGTGGGGAGACTGATTCCTGCAAGTGGTAAGGCTGAACGTTCCACCACCGCTATAGTGGGGAGACTGATTCCTGCAAGTGGTAAGGCTGAGCGTTCCACCACCGCTATAGTGGGAAGACTGTTTCCTGCAAGTGGTAAGGCTGAATGTTCCACCACCGCTATAGTGGGGAGACTTTCCTGCAAGTGGTAAGGCTGAACGTTCAGAGCCCAAAATGGCTGCGAAATTCAAGTCCCCCCCAAGAGATCTTCAGCTTGCTTAGTGTGGAAAGTGTATAATAGAACTAAATGAGAATGTAGGTTGATTTATACATGTCAGTTTATTGTCCCAGAACTTTTACTGATACTGGCCTTTTGTATAGATGATATCCCTTCTTTTTTATACCATTATCATTTTCATCGTCGTCTTGTATAAAGTAATTTACTTAGGAGGACCTCAGTTCAAGCAGCAGAGATGCCAAGAGCCTGCTGAGCTCTGAGGAAGGGGCGAGCGTAGACTGGGATTCAGCATGCGTTTCCTGATTGCAACAGATAGCAGCTGCGTTCAGCATATGGCCACTTTTGCAGAGGATGGAAATCATTTTTGAGATACATTAGCTCAATACAATGTCATCAGAGCTCATCCATTTAAAGTGTTTCATATCTTTAGAGATTGACCCACAATGCCGGGCGTCAATGGGATCACATCTGCATTTCTAGACTATCCCTACAGCGCGGCCTACTGCTGAAGGGTATGTCTGATTCTCCACCTACATGATCATGGCGCGTGTGTGGATTTTATACTCAACAGGGAAGTCTATAACCCTCTAGTTAAATATGAAGAATAGAAGAAAGGTGGTGCCCTGTATGATGGTGGAAAAAATGGCATCTTGTTGAAATTTGAACCTCCAAAGTGTACATTTTCCCTCATGCAAACACAATTTATTAAATCATATAATACATATATATGTCAAATGTCTAAGGGCTCGTTCGCACCACCTCAGTTGAGCTGCATCGACCAATGCAGGCTCACTGCCGGGGCACATAGAAAACAATTACTCTCTATATGTCCTGTTGGGGCAGGTTTGCAGCGTGTTGTGTAAAAATGCAGACATGCAATCTTTTCTATACACAATGCTCCTCACCCCATGTCACCACAGCACAATTCAGCTCCGGTGTTGTAACTATGCATCTGCCCTACACCCGTCCTAGCATGCAAGCTTGTGTGACTGAGCTCCAATATCTTTTCATTGACTCGTATGCCTAAAGTGAACCTGTGCCTAGAGCATGCACAATAAATGATACATGTATTCTCAACAAGCACTTAAAACCAGCCCCCCATTCACCAGTGTAGAGATAGGCGTCGTGGAGAAATATTGGGAGTCTTCCAGCCCTCTAATGTAAACACACAGCATGTGCTGTAACCTGTTAGAAACTGACCCAGGTTGTCTTTAAAGTCTCTGCTGTGAATTTAAGAATGAATTGCTCTACGTTACATTCAGCTAGAGAAGTCAGGGAAGGAATGTTTTAAAGCTTTTACTGCTTGGTAAGAATATGTAAAAACCTTACACGGGTAAGGTGCAGTGTAAGTACTTCCAATGTTGTTTTTATCCAGTTACATCGGAGAGGCCTTGGTTAGTTTGGAATAGGATGACGGCAGCCATTTTGTTCGCCACACATTGGGGAGGCCTTGGTTAGTTTGGAATAGGATGACGGCAGCCATTTTGTTCTCCACACATTGGGGAGGCCTTGGTTAGTTTAGAATAGGATGACGGCAGCCATTTTGTTCTCCACACATTGGGGAGGCCTTGGTTAGTTTGGAATAGTATGACAGCAGCCATTTTGTTCTCCACACATTGAGCATGGATTACTTGCGTTAACAAGCAAAATATTAAACTGCAAAAATATAGGCGGGGCCAGAACTTGATACCTTGGCCAATAATGCAAAGGATGGATTAAAAAAAATTGCTCTTTAAAAGGGATCTGCCAGGGTAGCAATTTGGGAGCTGCCAGTGCCGACTTATCCTTTCTGCACCACTAGGTGAATTGCTGCACGTTAGCTGTCACAATACCCAATATGCATTTTCATTCGGGTCAGTGACTCGTCAAGGAATAATAAAGATGGAAGCCCCCAGAGTCTGCACCTTCTTCTGACGGAGTCCCTTTAAGGGGTTCCCTTTCCATACACATGGTTACCATAGATGAATAATCTTTGTGGTTCCTTCCACATACCTTGTAGTGACCGTTCTCTGAGCGTGGGTCAAGAAACGCATCCCCTATACCAGTCTGCGCCCGCCCTCCAACAATATTTAAGAGTGAGCCAATCTTGATTTTCAGTGCGTTTATTATCAAATCTAGTTTATGATCTATAAATGTATAGTGTATATAGATACCACTGGCTGTAATGCGTATATCCAGCTGCTATTTGTAAGCAGCTATCACGGCATGCTGGTAGATGTTGTTCAGCAACGTCTGGGGAGAAGTCTTATCGCCTGAGCTATAGACAGAGGTTTATCTGAAATTTTTATATATACAGCTGTGTGACGCAGTTCACTCCGGAAAGGGAAGAACTGCTACACGTGTATGTACGGCAGCACTGTTGAGACGTATATGAGGATGTTGGAGGGTAACGTGAAACTCGTGATTTGATCACATGATCTGAATGATATTCTGTAGATAATGTAAGAATTGTTTTATCCTTTGCTACTGCAGGTTTCATGGTGTTCCCGGGATGTTTGCTTACTTTCTCCTCCTTGCACAATACTAAATTGTTATATTTATTTTCAGGATTGTTTCCAAATAAAAAATGCTGCCAAAAGTGTTTTCACTTCTTTATTGAGTGTTTTTTTTTTAATAGAAATTGTGTAAACAAATAAATCAAAGCAAACTGTTTTTTTCTTTAAGATGTTTCGCTGGTCATCAGACTAGCTTTCTTAATTCAGATTTGGAAAGCTAGTCAGATGACCAATGAAAAGTCTTCAAGAAAAAATACAGCAAGTCCAGTTGCTTTGATATATTTTTTACAGATACCCCATGACCTGGATGAATGAGAACCTTCACAAACATTTAATAGAAATGGTCTTTCTTGCCTGTATAATTCTTCTGTCAAAGATTACCAGGACTCCAGTCAAAGATAATAAAAAAAATGGACAGTCTATTAAAAGGTAAAATTAAAAAAAATAAAACTTGCTGCACTACCTCATTTTAATCCAGAGCTGACTTCTGCACTACTACTTTTCCACAACTAGGTTGAGTGTTTGCCAGCCCATTCAACTCACTTGCACCTCGACCAGGGGGAGGGATCCTCGGCACTCCAACTGTGCTAAAACTACAAATGCTATCATGCTTCTACCTCTGGGAGTCATGCCTGTGGTTGTCAGAGTTTTGCAATGCCTTGTGGGTCTTGTAGTTCCATAACAGCTGGAGTGCTGAGGTTGCTTACCCCTGTCCTAGCCTGTGACTGAACAGTAGTGGCATCATCACTTTGCTACACATAGCCTGGGCAGGGAACAGAGCTGTGGGAGGGGTACAGCAGGCTCCACCCACTACAGGCGAAAAGGAGATGAGACCAGTCACCCTGCAAAAGGAGAGAGCAGCAGGGACTGGTCTTTATTACAGGAACCTCATGCACAGAGGCAAAGTACAGAAGTTGGTTATTGCTGAACTGCTGCACAGATCTAGAAGAAATGCACAAATGACAGCAAGATTCAAGCAAGAATACTAGTTGTGCGGAAATTAACGATTAATCGTTAATTTCTTTGATCGATCAAAATTATTTTGATCGATCAAAGCACTCACCTCTCCGCCAGCTTCCGTCGGAGATCCGGTGACGTCACGGACATCGACGTCACCGGACTCCTCCCCCCCTCCCCGAGTGGCTCTGTCGGCTAACGAAGGGAAGGGGGGAGGAGTCGGGTGATGTAGTTGTCCGTGATGGGTAACAAAGGGAAGGAGGGAGGAGTCCGTTGACGGCGATGTCCGTGACGTCACAGGACTCCTCCCCCTTCCCTTTGTTACCTGAACGGAATCACTTGGGCCGGTGAGTCTCCTGGTTACTTAATGGTGTAACGCTCTTTACCAGTAAGTCCGAGGGCCTCTGCATTTTCTCCTGGCAAATACTGGAGAGGGATTATGCCCATTCCAACTAGGTTACTGCGGTGAATGCGCTCACAGCTCTCAGCAAGGACAACTTTAATACCCTGTACAAAATAAACATATATTAAAGTGTGTGAGAGTGACACTAGCCCTAAGAAACACACACAAGTTCAAATCTTTCAAATGTTAGAACAGCAGTGAGACCCTAGTGGTGCTGTTAAGTGTTGGTAGGCTGCAGTAAAATAAGCCTTGTAAAGCTACTGTGCTTTTTAGATACCTAAATAGTAGGTATCTACTATTCAGGATGTCCCGAATGTATGTTGAATGGCGGCTGATATATTGCCTGAGGCTGCCGCCATTCAACATACATTCTGGACATCCTGATCCTCCTCACAGGCCGGTTCACATCTGGTTCACAGACCCACATAAGTAAGTACATTATACATATATATTAATTGTTCCGGTCACCTTCCCTGATATGTTCGGTCCAGGCAGTCAGCTGACCTAGTTTTGCGCCCTCTTGTTGTTCTAACAAGGCTGGTTAAACCCCACAGCTCCCTGCTACCCTGGTGAGGCCCCCTCAAAGCTCTGGTGAGACCCCCCTCTGTATGTGCGTTATAATTAATCGAAATTAGTCGATTAATCGATTAAAAAAATTTGATTAATCGAACAGGAAAATGTTAATCATTACCAGCCCTAAAGAATACACATGTCTCTTGTATTCAGACAACATTTGTTTAGCCTGTAGGTCAAGCTCTACACGTGTTTTAGTAAGGCAGAGCACGCATGATTTGTAAAGCATCATATGGAAAAATAGGACAGCTAGAATAAGTTATCCTGGAGGTTATCGTATCAGACCCTGACCCTTCAACTTGGATTGGAATTCTCCAACCTACCTTATTATGACTTGAATCAGGTGATGGTTGTCTCTTGACCTTCCCCTGAGGCAGTTGTCAGAAGTGCTTTGTGATGTAAATGTTTGTTTTTTATGATGAATAAAAAATAAAAAAAAAGTCAATTAATATGACAGGTGATTGCGCCTTGAAGAACGTGCTGGGACTTACAGTTCCAAGTCAATTAGATCATCACAGATTGCCTACACCGGCCTTGGAGATTTAATCATCCGCTTCCAGAGCTACCTGTATTTCTTAGTTTGGAACCCGAAAGTGATCACTTGGAAAAGTACGAACCTCTCTGAAGTATTTCAGCTCCTAATGAAACCTTCACTTCAAAGTCAATTTTGCTGCGAGCGCCGAAGAATATTCAGCACTTCTGAAATGGCTCAGACGCAGAGGAGTTCGAGAACTCCCTCTCTGAGACGAGGAACAGAGGCAAACTTGTCACCTTTCCCCTACTTATGATAAAGGAACACAAAGAATTCTATAGGTGCATGTCTGCTGAACACATGAAATACTAGACTCATCCAATTTATGGGAATACCACATTCCACTCGCAATTAAACTTTTAAGATGCAGGTGCGGAATACAGACCACTCCGTATTGCAATTTGGCATTATAGGAAACACTGTGGGCACTCCAAAAAACATTTATTCCTCAAGCATACACTGGGCAAAAGCTGACGCATTTCAGCCTAAGGTGGCCTTAGTCATAGCCATTTATAATCCAATCTGGCATTGCTGTACTTCACCAGAAATTGGTTCAACCAAAAAAATTCAACCAACCACTTCAACCAAAAATTGGTTGGCTGTAATTAATTCTTTAAGCTGCTCATCTGTGAGTGTCACATGGCGACCTGAATGCCAATAGATGACAAATACTCTTTTTTTTCTCTGTGATCTATCTGAGAAGGTTGTATGTGTCGTAGACAAACAGGCTTTCATATGGAAGATCATGTCTGGTATTTGACATGCAAGCTGTGGAAAAATCTGGTTCGGTTCAGAAATTTCGTTATTCGGGATTCGAGTCCGAAATTCAATTCGGTTCGGGGTTTCAGATTCGGACGAAATCTGAAGTTTTCGTTAGTTTTGGATAAGTGTACAAACTAGACATGTGCATTCGGATGAACCTGCAAATCTACAAAATTCAGTTGATTTGGCGGTTTGTCCAAATTTGAAATAATGAATTTAATATATGCCTGAATATACAAAAACGGTATTCGGGCATACATAAATTCGTTTTCAGAACATGCTGGCAGCCATATTGGCTGCCGGCGTGTTCTGTGCATGCCCACCGCCTTCTTGGAGGCGGAGCGTGTGACATCACAAAACGGTGACGTCACACTCTGAACGCGCGGCGGCCGTGTCAGCCGCTGGCGTGTTCTGCATGTGCGCACCGCCATTTTGGAGTAGGTTTGGGTACACACCAAGACGGGGGCGCTCGAGCATGCAGGTGGTGCATCTTGGTGTATACCTAGATCTACTCCAAAATGGCGGTGAGCATGCATTCAGGATCCGAATTTCCAAATTGTGTTCGGGTCCGGGAGCCATATACATATATTACTAAAGCTGAAGCTCCCGGACCCAAATGGCATTTAGGAGCTCCCAAATGCAATTCAGAAATTCAGATCCCGAATGTCATTCAGATCTAGGAGCCTCAGCTTTAATATTATATGTAGATTTTATATGTAGCCCTATATAGCTGTATATATATATATATATATATA
>NW_017306393.1:1250763-1253089 GCF_000935625.1 Nanorana parkeri
CCCCCCCTCCCTAACAACTTTCTCTTGCTTTAAGTGGTAAACGTTGTCATGTTGCTTAGTATTGCTTCTGACCTGAAGAAGAGAGGTTAACTCTCGAAAGCTTGTCTTTTATATATTTTGTTAGTCCAATAAGAAAGGTATCATCTAGGTATATCTATATATATATATACACATAGTTCCCATGTTGTCGTAACGAAAATTCGCATTCAGACCCATTTGGTTGCATTAAACCAAAAAACACATCTGAATGGCCAGAAAAGTCACATGTCCAATTGAGTTTAGTTTTTGAATGAAATTGATGGGATTCGGAAATTCGGATGTGTCCGAATTGCGGAAAATTCGTACAAATTTTGATTCGGAACGAAACGAATCGCACATGTCTGGTATGTTTGTAGAAATTCAGCCAAACAACCATTGTCCAAAAGAAGTAATCCACATTTGCTTATGTCTATAGATCCTAAAAAGGCTGGGGAGGAAATGAGGCAGGTTGTATCTGACTTTCAGCAGCTTCTAATGCAGATTGTGAGAAGTTCACAGTGTGCAGTGAAATCAGAGGAAGCAGTTTCAGTCCAGAAGAGGAGCCGATACAACTGTGCAAGGCTGAAGGTAAGGCTGGAGTTTAGCTTTAAAAGGAAGATTGTGGTTCAGTTTAATGAAAGCGTGTACTCTAGGAATAGTGACAATGCAAAATTATATCAAGGTACTAATTATTATCTGGATGTCTTCCCGGGCTGAGCTAAACCTGGTGCAGCACCGATGTTTAGAGAGAGAGAGAGTGAAATCACTAAATATGATCCAAAGTCTGCAGACAGAATTGTGCACAGCATGTCCCCGTAAAAAGTGGAAGATTACAGCGAACAGCAATGCGCGGAGGGCATATGGCGATGCCTTGTGAAAAGCTATTGCCAGCATTTCATGCAAAGCGTTCCTAAAATAATCATCTGAGCACACAGACCCCTAGAGTGTTCATCAAAAATCACGAGCGGTGAGGATTGTAGCAGCAAGGAAGCAAGGTGGGAGTACAGCCAAGAAAACTAGAGCAGGCATAGCTGAAACAGAACCCTAAATTCTCTCAGGGGCTTCAAAGGTTAATTCACATCTCTTCGGTTGAGGCAGGTCCTCTGAGAAACGTCAGCCTATCAGATTGTCTGTTTTTTTTAATTCACGTTTCAAGATTGCCAGTCCACATCTCTCTCTTTTTTTTTTTTCCAGGAAGACCTTGAGAGGTAGGTCACAGCCTGCAAGCACCTTAGCAGCAGCGTTGATGGGCTTCAAGGCGGATGTCATCTGAGGTTGCATTGTGGATCTGATGCCCAGACTTTGGTCCAGTGACCTAGACAAGCCGGTGCTCAGTTCCTTCTGGCTTTCCCGGATGCTGATTCTGGAGCTGTGGTGAGGATGTTGTCCCTGGAGAAGAATCAGCTGATGGGCAGGTCACATCAGAAACCTGAGGAGCTCTGGTGATCGGGTCTTGAGGTCCCCCACCTTGCAACCTTTGGGCTGAGAGGAACATGTCCTTGTAGTCATGTCCAGGAATTCCTACCCGAAAAACGGGATATCAGAGGCTCTGCACACTCCCATCTTCCAGGTACAACTCCTTGTCTCTTCCAGGAAAACTGTGATGTACTTTAGAAAGGTTCACAGCAGATTTCGGCATAGCTGCCAACACTGGGGCGTTTTGCTTGTCAGCTCTTCCGAAATACTTAGAGGACCAGTGATGACTACATACCCAGATATGACATGTCTCTGTTATTGAACTGTATAGATCATTTTTTTTTTTTCATTTGAAATGCTGATTTATCAATTTACATTTTATCTTGCAACAAAGGGCAACCAGTGCGCACTCCTGATGACTGCTGAGCGCTCCCGGGGGCACAGAGAGTGCACTGAGTACAGGGGTTCAATAGGCAGGAGCACATAGCAAAGTGCTTGTTTTATTACGTGATGAATATGGACGCACTGAGGTTGATTTAATAAAGGAGTTGGCAATGATTAGGGTGAAGAATCACTTCAATTAACCCTATAAAGCGATAAACAGGAATTAGCTTTTTACATGATTGGATACTTGATGTGAATCTTCATTCTATTTTGTGTGAACATGACCAATTTGTTTAGTAAGTCAGCCTCAGTGTGTGTGTGTGTGTGGGGGGCACACATGCCTATAAACTCTGGCCTTACCTGATATCCTGTTTTAGGGAGGCTCTTTCCCTTGCAGTGTCCTATGGGGCCACCCTTGTGTGTGCTAAGTAAGCTGTGTGTGCCTCAACTGGTCACAATGGGACATATGGAAGAATGTGAATATTCAGTCTAGAACCCTGCAGTTGTT
>NW_017306393.1:1253132-1323995 GCF_000935625.1 Nanorana parkeri
TATTTGACACTGTTATGCACTCTCAGGAGCTTGGAGATAGCATGTGAGCTCAAGCAGTTGACAGGGTGGCAGATGTCAGATATTAGCACACACATAACCCTTTTATACCATGAGACACAGAAAAAGCAAGTGACGGCAGTCATTTCATAGTAATCGTGCACAATTATCATAATTTAAATGGCCGCCATTGTAAACAATGTTGTATTCTGATCACTGTCTGTGATTAATACTGAAAATGATACGAATAATATATTGTATTCACATGGTTGTTTTTGGTAACACTTGCTACAGTCGCTGAAGCACCCGTGCCGATATAATGTTTTGCCCCAACCCGTCATTGTTACTTTTGGATGGTCAGCTTTTGTTTACATGTAAATGTGATGGGAAATATATATATAAGTCATGAGACACAGAATAAGGAATTGATATCCTGAATACTATCATTAGATGTATTAAGCACTATTAATGCTTAAGAAAATAATAATATTGTTATTAGAATGCAATATATAAATATATATATATATATATTTATTAGGGATCGGTGCCGATACCGAGTATTTGGGTGAGTACTTGTACTCGCCCAAATGCTCCGATACAGGGGCGTATCTAAAAATCACAGGGCCCCATAGCAAAATGTTGTATGTGGTCCTGTGATTTCTTGTTACGCCCACCTGATAACCCAAACCATAGACTATCTATGGTGGGCTCTGCAGGGTCTTAGGTGGGCTGGTCAAACCCTCTTACCTGTCAGCCCCGATCCACTGCCTCCTCCTCCTCCACGGTCGCTGGTGGGCCCCCGCCTCCTCCGTCATTGGGCCCCACCTCCTCCATCACCAGGCCCGCCTCCTCCTTTGCTGCCGGCCCAGCCTCCTCCTCTGCAGCTGCTGGCTGTCGCTGGCTCAGCAGCGGCTGTAAGGCCTGGTTCACACCTGGGCGTTTTGTAGCGCGTTCGAACGCTCTGCAAAACGCTCAAACACCGAAATCCCATTGTTTCCTATGGGTATGGTTCACACCTGGGTGTATTACAGGCCGTATGAACGCGCTACAAAACACCCTACGCCCAAAGAAGTACAGGAGCTTCTTTGGGGCGTTTTTGTTGCGCGTTTCCATTGGGATACAGCCAAGTAGCCCTCGGAAACGCGCGTATGATGCGTGTTTTTTTACCTCGAATCGCGGTTAAAACGCGCGTCACACGCGCATATTCGATACGCCTAGGTGTGAACCCAGCCTTAGGAGTGACGCGCCGCTGCACACATCACTGACAGGTTGTCAGTTATGTGAACGGCGGAGCGGTCCTCCTCACAGCCACCAGTGACAGCCAGCAGCCTGAGATGCCATAGCGACCCAGGCGGCCCGCACGGTATCCGGGGGATGTCCTGGACCAGGCCCCTCTGTGCCTTGTGCAACATAGCGGCCGCCTGGGTCGCTATGGCAATTGTTCCGCCACTTTCACTTGTTTGCCTGATGAAGGGGATCCTGTGAGACCCCGAAACGTTGTTTAGAGTATTCTACTTGCAACTAGTACGTTAATAAACACGCACTGGACTTGCTTTGGAGTGCTGGTGTCCATCCTTTACTGATGCTCCACAACCAAACAGACATGGCAAGGCAAGACACTCCCCTGCTCCCCAATCCTCCTTCCTTCTCCAAGCTAGTAGATGAACAGCTGCTGGAGACTTCCCTGTTGCTTAGATTTTCTACTGGACAAGAAGTTCTGGGAGAAAAAAGTTTGAGTTTAATACAACTTCAGTTTCAGCAGCGGGGTTGCAGAGTTGTCCGTCCTCTGCAGGAAATTAGGTCACATTGAAACAGCTGGCAGGATCAACAGGTGAAAATAATGAGAAGTGAAGGGAGAAGAACGTATGCGTTATATGAAAGTGTAAATAGAGAAGTCTCAATGGACATACATACTGTACATCTCTTTGTCCGGAGATACACTTTGATGGTGCAGTTGGTCAGTTTTGAAAACCAAAAACATTCCAGCAACAAAAATATTCTAGGACTAATCCTTACCATAAGAGAGTGTCTATGGACATCAGGGATCATTGGTAACTACGGATAGGCAAAGTGCAGCATCCAGTCTGTACTTATCTGCCAACGTACCAAATACAGCGAATGTGGCATTGATTTATTACAGGTATTTACCAAACGATTCATCCCCACACAGCTACCTCCTCATGTATCACTTGCCCCTCCCTTTTAGATTGTAAGCCCTCACGGACAGGGTCCTCCTTCCCATCTTGTCTTGAATTGTATTGTAATGTCTTCCTTATATTGTAAAGCGCTGCGCAAACTGTTGGCGCTATATAAATCCTGTATAATAATAATAATAATATTTATATAGCGCCAACAATTTACACAGTCCCTGCCCACAAGGAGCTAACAATCTAATCTATCTCACACACATACAGGGCTGATTTAGACTGGAGCCAATTAACCTTCCAGCATGTCCTTGGAGTGTGGGAGGAAACCGGAGTACCCGGAAGAAACCCACACAAGCACAGGGAGAACATGCACCCGGTGATCTACCAGAAATGTACTGAGCTCTTAAGTCCTTTAGTGGCCTGGGATCACCCATCAACTTTGTGTCAGCCCTACCCAGTGATTTGTTGCTGAACTACTCAAACCCTCCCACTCTCCTGAATTCTACAACAGGGGTGGACAAGTCCCATGAAGCATTGCAAGACTGACAGTTACGGGCATGACTCTCAGAAGCATGTTGGGATTTGTAGTGAAAGCACAGCTGGAGGGCCAGAGTTGCCCACCCCGGGTCTACAACATAGTTTTTAAGGGGCTGACGCCATTCACAGCTTAAGAAGAAATATTCCCATTCCTGCTCAGTCATCGTGTGTTCTCTTTATATGGCCGGTCCACCCAAGACTGATCTGTCAGTTTCTGGTAATGATGGAAGGTTCATCTTCCAGTTTATGCCTCTAAGGGGAAAAAATGCAGGTATGGGGTTTTTTTGCATTGACAACCCATTTAATGCAATAGTGTGAATGGGCCCCTAGGATTCCAGTGGTGAGATCTCTATGTCTGGAGATCGGCAATTTATGGGGATTGAATCTCCCATTATCATTAATTGTTTCTATTTTATTAAAAAGATGCAACTGGAGCTATGGGAAAAGTCAGAACCCAATAACGGCCACTGTGGCAGTGTGCTAGCAAGCAAGGACCAGAGAGAAATGCGGTCTGAACATAGGCTGATCACCAACTTGCACTGGTCTATGACTTGCAGTGGATTCTCTGGCCTTCGAGGCCAATGCATTCACTGTCAGATGGCCATAACAGAGCACAGATCAGCAGGCCAGACAGCCCCAGACCAAGAGCCAAATACATCCCGTACAATGCCCAGATCTACTCTACTTCATTGTCAAAGGCTGGTCATGAATTGAATGTTTCACTTGCAAATATTGGGCTGTGTGTAGCAGATTTCAAATCATATGATATGGACCGGATTATTGTAGAGCAGAATGAACATTCTGGTGATCACCAAACTCTGGAATGTTTTGTGTTTCTCAGGTATCCAGAGGGACGTCATCCAGAAGAAGTAGATTGAAGAGATCCGATGGGAGTACTACTTCCACCAGCTTCATCCTCAGACAGGTACAATTGTCTTATTGTTATTCTTTTCATCTTTCTTGTTATAGTGGCTAGATATTCATCGTCACAAAGTGGCAAGCAATCTCCATAAACGCAACATTTCTTTTAATTCCTCTTAATATCTGAATCGCCTTATAAAACCAAATCAACATCTGTTCACGGATCATAATAGGATAACTTTGTTCTTTTATGTTTGATGTAAATTGAGGTCATTATAGCCGTACCAAAGCTGCTTAGAACAACCCCCTCTGTGGTCTAGATTTGCTTTACATTGTATATGGTATTAGTTACATAGTTAGTCAGGTTGAAAAAAGACACAAGTCCATCGAGTCCAAACTATAGAGATACAAAGAGAAAAAAAAAGAAGAAAAAGAAAAGCCTAAACAGAACCCTATGCCCACAATTACCCAATGTTGATCCAGAGGAAATATAGCGACAGAATATCAACCAAAAATCCAGAAAACACACATGATACAAATGTTATAAATTGAGTTGCAGATCAGTGAGTAAAATAAGTATTTGATCCCCTACCAACCAACAATAATTCTGGCTCCTCCCACAGACTGGCTATGTGGTACACAGATTAGTCCTGTCACTTTAAGAAGGTGCTCCTAACAACAACTCGTTATGTATATAAAAGACACCTGTCCACAGAATCTCTTTCTTCCATTCAAAACTCACCACCATGGGCGAGACCAAAGAGCTGTCAAAGGACGTTAGGGACAAGATTGTAGACCTGCACAAGGCTGGAATGGGCTACGAGACTATCAGCAAGAAGCTGGGAGAGAAGGAAACAACTGCTGGAGCGATTATTGGCAAATGGAAGGAATACAAAATAACCATCAATCGCCCTCGGTCTGTGGCTCCATGCAAGATTTCGCAGTTGGGACCACAGTCACCAAACAAACCATTAGTAATAAACCGCCATGGATTGAGATCCTGCAGCGCCCGCAAGGTCCACCTCCTCAAGAAGGCACATGTACAGGCCCATCTGAAGCTTGCCAATGAACATCTAAATGATTCAGAGAAGGATTGGGAGAAAGTGCTGCGGTCAGATGAGACCAAAATTGAGCTCTTTGGCATTAACTCGACTCGCTGTGTTTGGAGGAAGAAAAATGATGACTATGACCCTAAGAAAACTTATCAAAAATCGGAATATCCCCTAATTAAGAAATCCCTTTCTCAGAGTTGGTTTAACCGATTTTTGATAAGTTTTGTCGAAACCCTGGAGTTTGGTGTATCATATTGTTTATTAGAAGTTTTTTCGCGTAACTCCTTATGCTCCCCTGTTTGCTATGATCCTAAGAACGCCATCCCTACAGTCCAGCACGGAGGTGACAACATCATGCTTTGCTGCTGTTTCTCTGCTAAAGGTACAGGCCGACTTTGCCGCATTGAGGGGCCAATGGACGAAGCCATGTATTGTAAAATCTTGGATAAGAACCTCCTTACCTCAGCCAGAACACTGAAGATGGGTCATGGATGGGTCTTTCAGCATGGCAATGACCCAAAACATACCGCCAAGGCAACAAAGCAGTGGCTCAAGAAGAAGCACATTAAGGTCATGGAGTGGCCTAGCCAGTCTCCAGACCTTAATCCTATAGAAAATTTATGGACAGAGCTGAAACTTAGAGTTGCCGAGCGACAGCCAAGAAACCTTAAGGATTTAGAGAAGATCTGTAAAGAAGAAATCCCTCCTGAGATGTGTACAAACCTGGTAACCAACTACAAGAAACATCTTACCTCAGTACTTGGTGGAGGAACCCTTCTTGGCAAGCACAAAGTCATCTTTTGCTTGGGGATCAAATACTTATTTCACTCACTGAACTGCAACTCCATTTATAACATTTGTATCGTGTTTTGTCTGGATTCTTGGTTGATATTCTGTCTCTATCATGTAAAATAAAACTATGGTAAAAATGATAGACCTTTCATTTCTTTGTAAGTGGTCAAACTAACAACATCTGCAGGGGATCAAATCATTATTTTCCTCAATATATATATATATACTATGGTGTATTTTCAGATGAATGCAATGCATTACTTATGTAGGCTTTAATAATGATACCATTAATAATATTGAAGTCTGGTGCTTGGAGTCGTTAGAGTTCCATGCATTATACAGAATGGAGCGTGTTCCTGGTAATTAGATGTCGGGGTGCGTCCAGCGGCATGCCTGAGGTCACATGGTCTCTGGTGTCCACCTCTTGTTGGTATTGTATGCTGCTGTTAAGGTGGCTTTGCATTGCAGCCGGCTCACAGCAATAAAAACCTGACCGCTGTTCCAATCCCTCTCCACGCTGTCCAACACTCTAAAAAAAAAAGGATTTGGCACTTTAAGTTCTGAGAGGCAGCAAGAGAATCATATAACAAGAAGCTGCAGCCCCTCCTATGGGCACTGTGAAAAAGCTGCTTAATCTATCTGGAGTGGATTTTGTACAACTCATTTTAAAAGGGATCCCGAGTGTCTCTTCTGATTTTAGCACAGTCACAGCGTTTGCTGGACTGGATTAGAAGCTTGCTGACTGGTTCCACTGGTTGCCCTATAATCAGATGTACAGCGTGGAGCACATTTGTTTTTATACCATCGCGCTGCCATGTTACTGGCATCTGAATCCCGCTGCCGGTGCCTGCTGCCTCATTATACAGTGACCCCTCTGGATATTATTGCCGCAGCGCTGTGTAGCATTTCAATTCATTCGTAAAGCCTTATTTTATTCTAAGGTCAGACTTTGAATGTCAAATGAAACATGTGCCGAGCAAGAATCGGCTTTTAGCGGCTCCCTGTTTTCTCAGCTTCGTCTTCCTGCCAGTCTCAGCAAGAGCGAGCGCTAACTAGTGATTTGGAACCAACCGGTGAAAGAGATTGCTGTCAGGGAGGAAGGAACGTGCCCGGGCATTGATTACGTAACCAGGCGAGGACAAATATATCCTGGAAGTCCCGCTGTCATTCCACCTCGGTGATGTCACCATCCCGGCATCGCCGTTATATTTAGACTTGTTATAGGGGGATACCTGTATATAGGTGAAGTACCTTTTAAAGAGAACCTGTGACTAGTAAGCAACTAGTATGTAAGCTGCGGAAAAATTTGGTTCGGATATTTTGTTATTTCGGGATTCGGATCCAAAATTACATTCGGTTCCGGGTTTTGGATCCGGACAAAAAACACATTTTCGTTAGTTTCGGATGAGTTTAAAAATATTCGTTGCGAATACCACAGAAAACCATATACAGATATTAATACTAAAGCTGAATCTCCTAGACCCCAATAGCATTCGGGATCCGAATTTCCAAACTGCATTCTGGAGCACCATATACATATATTACTCAGGCCTCGTTCACACTAGACACAGTGAGTTCCGGCCCGATTCTGGCCAGAACGCACTGCTTCGCCGACTCACTATCTTGTGGGGCAGGAGGGGGCGTGGCGGTCCATTGAAGTGAATGGCACCGTATCCACGCCCGCAATGTGATCGTCCGCACGGGAACGCAAGGCACCTTAAGCCTGAGGTCCGGTCCGAACAAAATGCTGCAAGCACTATTTTGGTCGGACCGGACAGAATGTGCCTTGTGTTCCCGTGCGGCCAAACGCATTGCAGCCGGAGGAGCGTGGCTACGGTGCCATTCACTTCAATGGACTGCCACGCCCCCTCCTGCCCCACAAGATAGTGAGCGGCCCGCAATGCGAAGCAGTGCGTTGTGGCCAGAATCGGGCCGGAACGCACTGTGTCTTATGTGAACGAGGACTAAAGCTGAGGTTCTCAGACTCGAATGGCATTTGGGAGCTCCAGAATGCAATTCGAAAATTTGGATCCCGAATGCCATTCGGGTCTGGGAGCCATCTACATATATTACTAAAGCTGAGGCTCCCAGATCCGAATGGCAATCAGGAGCTCCCGAATGCAATTTGGAAATTTGGATCCCGAATGCCATTCAGGTCTAAGAGCCTCAGCTTTAGTATTATATGTATATACTGTATATGGTTCCCATGTTGCCGTAACGAAAATTCATGTTCAGACCCATTCGGATGCATTAAACCGAAAAACACATCTGATTGGCCAGAAAAGTTCGATTTCAGTCCAATTCAGTTTTCTTTTTGAACGAAATTCGGAAACGGAAATTCAGATTAGGACGCATTCGGATGCATTGGGATTCGGAAATTCGGATAAATTTGGGAAATTTTGTCCGAACATTGATTGGGAACGAAACGAAATCGCACATGTCTAGCTGTCATACAACATTGCAGGGAAAAGAACCAAAAAATTAAGTATCTGAAATGAAAACTTGCAGAGTTTTTGCTTTCAATAAACATTTTTTTTAATTCATTGGCAATGTGCCTTTAAAGTCGCCAGCACATTTGACTTCTTCAGGTAGAGTCAATTCCCTAGCCCAGCCCCCTGCCCTCTTTCCACGTCATAGCCCCCTCCTCTTCTGCCTATATCTAATTCAGAAGCAGGCAACTTCACCACTCCAGCTGTTGTGGGACTATAAATCCCATGAGGCATTGCAAGACTCTGACAGCCACAGCAATGACTCCCGGAGGCAGAGGCAGGATGGGTTTCGTAGTACCATAACAGCTGGAGTGCCGAAGTCGTCTATTCCTGGTCTAATTACTGTCTGTGTTGTGCGAAATCTTTCAATGGGGACACCGGCTCTGGTGCAGTGGCGTCACAAAGGGGTTGCAGGGGGTGTGGCCCGCACCCGGGTGACACCAAAATGACTGACAGTCATTTTGGTGTCACAACGAGGGGAATTCCTCTCACTATAGAGGGGTTTTTTTTCTCTAGAAGTTTCACAACTTCCTGTTGTGTGTCTGAGCCCGGAAGTGAAGGGAATAAGATGCTACCAAACTGAAGCCCTATCTGTTCTAAAAAAAAAAAAAAACAAACAATGTTTAATACATTAGACTACAAGACTGAAAATATCTCATGTACTGAACCAAAACATCACCAAAAGGGAGGACAAAAAAAAACACTCTGAGACTCATGCATGGGGGATTTAGGGGGTGAGAGGCTTCGGGGTTCAAGGGGGCAAAGTGATATTAAGGTCACACTGTGAGGGGAATTTATCAAAACTGGAGCAGACAAATTCTGGAGCAGCTGTGCACGGCAACCAATCAGATTCTCTCTTTCATTTTCAAATCCCAACTAAACAAACTGAAGAGAGAAGCCGATTGGTTGCCATGCACAGCTGCTCCAGATTTTGTCTGCTTAAGTTTTGATAGATTCCCCTCAATGTGTTTAGGCTATTCCAAATGCTGATGAAATCACAATGGACGCTGCTCCTTGATGTTTAAAGTTTTAGGTTCCTGCAGAATCAACCGGTCCCCTGAGCACTGGCCCTGATATCCTGTTTTAGGGTGGCTCATTTCCCTTGCAGGGTCCTATGGAGCCACCCTTGTGTGTGCTAGTAAGCGGTGTGTGTCTCCACAAACACACAGACACAGCAAGGGAAGTCACTCACCTGCTCCCCGCTGCTCCTTCTCCCCTCTCCAAGCTAGTAGATGGACAGGAAGTTCAGAGAATCTGTGCTGAGAGAGTTGGAGCTGTTCAGAAACATGATGACTGTAAATGTTTGGGCAACAATTTAAGGAGATGTTTTACTGGGCAATGTATATTTGTTTCATCTGGATTCATTATTGAAAAAAGTTTGAAACTTTAATATTGCTTTAAGAATAGCCTAGTAAACATGTGAAAAGGACCCCGGAGTGCCCCCTGCTGACAAGAAATGGTGAACATTAATATGCGATACTTCATATTAAAGGAGAACTATGAGGTGAGTGATTTTCACTCAACCTCATAGTTGGAGCCAACGTGTGACAATTAAACTATCACAGGTCGGCTCAATAGATCAGGAAGTGAGGGAACACATAACGTTGCTCGCTCACTTCTCGATCCTGTCGCTGCAGAGAGCCGTGACTGTCACTCACAACTCGCTGCAGGGATTCCTCCCTCCCCTCTCTGATCCTCTAGCGCTGACTGACGGAACGGACGGGGAAGGGGGCGGGTACAGCTGGCTCTGCCTCTAGATAGGCAGAGCCAGCTGTCAATCACGCAGCTAGGTGGATCTCGACAGTAATGTCGGGATCCGTCCCGGCTGCGGCGGTCTCAGTATATCTCTCTCTCTCTCTCATACATATATATATATATATATATATATATATAATGTATATATATTATGTATGATGTATGTATGTGTAATATAAACAATGTTACATTCTCTGGGTCCCTCACTGTTTTTGCCAATGCTGACAAATCTTTTCAGTTCCATGAGCCGGCCCTCTGTACCTTTCACATCATTATATTTCAAGGAAATGTCTGGGAGCTCGGGCCGACTGCCAAGTGTTAAAAACAAATTTAGTTGAGTAGGTGTGAAAGTGAATGAGCTGTAAATAGAAAAGAACCTGATCTGGAAGAATAAAAGGTGTGAATTTGCCTCGCAACATTTTGGAAAACATTTAAATTAAGAAATCAGCTGTTTTCTGTGTGAATGTGCTTCGGGTACAAAGAGCCCCGCAGCAATTATACCGCCGCACAGCAACTGATCACATTTCAATTCACTTAAAGTGACCCCGTCACATCAATTACAACAAAGCAGTTCTCTGTAATGAAGAAACAGAATCCTTACTTTTCCTGCCCCCTGTGCCACTGGGCGCCACTTTATTGCTGAGGGATAGTCCCCCCGCAAAGTCGGCTGGGAAAGTGACACTTCCACCAGTGTCGCATATGCGGGGTCCTCGAGGCTCTGTTGTGGTGATAGCTAATAGTCCTGCACAGGCAAAGCATGGGTTAACTTTATACCAGGGACGTGCGGTCGGGGGAGGCAGAGCCTCACCTAGTATTATGGAGGAAAAAGCTGTCAGCTTCAAGTCTGAAGCTGACAACTTTTTCTCCATTCAGATCGGCATCTAACAGGTTACATAGTAGGAAAATCCTCCCCGCTGTGTAACCTGTCATGGACGGAGCGCTGCCTATTCATTACAGGCGGCGCTGCATCCGGCTTTTGACAGGTAGTTAGGTTACACAGCAGCGTGCTTCCCCAATGCTCGTGTAACCTAACGTAGTGAAGCCAGAGCTGCAACAGCCTATACTCTGTGTTAGAGGCATGAGCTCTGTGGATGGTTTGGACCAATGGCAAAAGCACCGTTGGTCCAAGCTGTCCAATCAAAAAAGAGAAGAAAAAAATACTGAGGACATCGTTCTCGATGCCTCAGCAGTGACGGGCAAGTGTGGGACAGGGAGGCTCCTCGCTGTCTCCTTCCTTCCTCCACACATAGCTTGGTGACCAGTTTGGGGGGTGGAGTGTCAGGGGGCTGGGCATTCTGTGGGTGGAGTGTCGTCAGGCTGGTGGCGGGGCTGGGGCGGGCAGGGAGAATGCCTCACCCAGCACGGAGGTTACCGCACGTCACTGCTTTAAAGCTAAACTCTAGGCAGATATACAGTAAAAGGCATTATTAGACATGTAACTCCGCAAAAAAAAAAAATGTGTTTCATTTTGGATCCATTCGGATTTTTATTTCTTTTGTTTTTCGGATTTGGATCCAAAATTTGAATCTGTTCGTTATTCGGATTTTGGATCCATCCAATTTTTTTGTCTCCAAACCCATGACTTTGCCTCTAATACAGCCCCCAAAAAAACCTGATTTCCCAGAGAACAGTCACATGTCCTGTTTTGTTTTGAACGAAATTCGGTTGGATCCGAAGTTTCGTTAAAGGGACATTCTGATTTACGTTCAGGCCCCATTCAAAATGCATTATGCATTCAAATATCAGAATTTAACGACATTTGGAACAAAACAAAATGTACATGTCTACTAAAGCTAAAGCTCAGAAATAATGAAATACATCATTAAATGTAATATTTTTTGTTAGTACCTGAATTTGATCAGCTTTAGCCTCTTGCCGACCCTGTACAGCAGAGCTCAGACCGGGGTAGGGAGAAATAAAACAAGGAGCCAATCAACTTATGTACTGACAAAGAGCACTCTGACAGGAGGAGAAAGCAGAAGAGAGATGAGCTCACCGCTGTGCTGCTTCTTTTACTGTCCAATCACAGGCTGGGGGTGGGTCCATGACTGCCTTAGACATGTCTCTCCTCTGACTGTCCTCCACAGTACTTTGTTTATCACCACTTGATGTCCTCGGTCTTCCATGTAAAATAACAACATCAGCTTATGCTGTAATATTTATCTTCTCCTGCAGTACTTTGTTTCTGCCTCTAGAGGTCCTCGTTGTCATGCTATAACTTTGCGCTAAATGCATGGTATCCATGTTATCGCACAGCACATGGTACTTCCGGCTTGGTGTGATGGTGTATTGCGTTGGCTTTGATTCTCAATGGTACCCCAATAAAACTCCCAGCAGGCGTGCGATCCATCGCTGTGCACCTAGCAGTAGCGCAACAACGTGCATTGCGATCTGGTTAAAAAAAGGAGTGCATTCATTTTTCCACTGCGCAGCCATGCAATACACTGCGGGTTGCGCAACACTATAGTTTGTATCCACCCCTAATCCAACGCAACTGCTTAGAGTTATTAAAGTACAAAGATCTTGGCACTGAAGGCGTCCAACCTAGAAGGGAAATGGAGAAGCACCCAGTATAAGGAGTGGAATAGGGAGCTCTGCAATGGGAATAAGAGTAAGACACAACTCTGTCTTTGCGTCACATCCAGACTATACCGCCATGAGCACAGGACCAGTCCACAGAACAGACCTCCGAATATAATATAACAATGGGAGGACATATTTTATACATTGCAGTGTATATTTCACTGTTACATTTCTATTTCCCATTAATAGTTACTGTGGCCGGGTATTGGAGCCAGGCCTGGAACACTGCAGACAGGGAATTGATGTGGGACATTATCTCCGTTTCATCTGGCATATAGAGTTTCAGTGAAAATTTCATTTGGGAACATAACTAATTACCAGGATATTAGGCAGAAGGAGTAAGTAGGTCAATGCTTGTCACACTTCTTCATAATATCATCACTCTAATGTCACATTAATAAGAATTGTTGGCTTCTGCTTCCCACTTCCAACATTCGTGTCACTCTCTGGCAGAGGCTACGCAGCTGGGACATATGGGACATGTACACTGCCTGGCCAAAAAAAAGTCACACACTCTAATGTTTCATTGGACCGCCTTAAGCTGTGATTACGGCACGCATTCGACGTGGCATCATTTCCATGAGAGCTTATGCAATTTTTGTTGGATTCATTTTTCACCAAGATCTTGTAGTGATGATGGGAAAGTCGGACCGCTGAGTAAAGTCTTCTCCAGCACATCCCAAAGATTCTCAATGGGGTTAAGGTCTAGACAATGCGGTGACATTAAAGAACATGTCTCTACAATACTAACAAATTATAGGGGGGAAAAGCATATTAAACCTCAGTTCCAGGCTAATTTGTTTTCAAATGTCCCTAAGCAGATGATGCTCTGGCTGCAATACTCACTACCACTCCAGTGATGTCACCTGCAGTATTCTCTTTTGACCACAAGATGTCCTCAGTCTGAGTTGAATGTCACCCGGAATCATTTAATTTGGAACATGGAGGACATACCGTCAGTGTAGGTGTCATGAACCCTCTCTAAGGAGCGCACCATGGCACCCTTCACTCGGTGCAATGATGCAGAGAGCAGCGCTCACATCATGACATCAGCATCACTCGCTGCATCATTTAGGACCATTTGGCCCAGAGAAGCATCACATTACCTGCAGGAACACTTCAGCAATGGTGACTGTACAAAAGAAAGCAGAATATACTGCCTGGGGTGTTACATGATGAAAAGGGGGAGCACTGGGGGGAGGGGAATCTAGAGCCCAGAGTTGGGCTTTGAAGGAGAACTATGGGGACGGTGTAATCAGTGGCGTAACAATCGCCATAGCGACCCAAGCGGCCGCTATGGGGCCCGGCCAGGGCATCCCTCTGATGCCGTGTGGACCGCCTGGGTCGCTATGGCGTCTCGGGGTGCTAGCTGTCACTGACATAGCTCAGCAGCAGCTGTGAGGGAGAACGTTCTCCCTCACAGTCGCTGCGGAGCTGTGTCAGTGACAGCCTGCAGATACGACAGAAGAGGCCGGTTACACCGGCGTTTGCAGTAAAGAAGGAGGCGGGGCCCGCCTAACAGCAACCCCGCCTCCTCTCACATCACTGGTCAGCGATCTAAGAGCAGGGGGCAGTGATGCAAGAGGAGGAGGGGCCCGTCGATAGGAGGCGGAGCCCGGGGACAGAAAAGGAGGCAGGGGCCCGGCGACCACGGAGGTGGACAACGCTGACAGGTAAGAGGCGTGCAGCCCAACTGAGACCTTGCAGAGCCCACTATAGCAAGTGACATAACTAGCAATCACAGGACCCCATACAAAATGTTGCTATGGGGCCCTCTGATTTCTAGTTATGCCCCTGGGTGTAATCACAAATTGCCTATCGCTCAGTTCACGATGTTCTCTCTGCAGGCAGCAGTGGGTTTCAGTCATCGCTCCCTGCAGAGATTCCCCCCTCCCCTCTCTGTTCCCCTAGCACTGACTGAAGGGACCGACAGGGAAGGGGGTGGGCACAGGTGGCTCTGGCTCTAGAGAGGCAAAGTCAGCTGTCAATCAGGCAGCGGGGTGGATCCCGACAATATTGTCAGGCTCTTTCCCAGCTGCAGCGCGGCTCTGTGCTGTTAGCATATAGTGGGCAACAGCTGAGCTCCTGTGACCCTAAAGAGAACAAACGCCAAAATAGGCTTGGCCATAGTTCTCTTTTAAACAGCTACATCCTAATTCAGCCAATTATGGGCGGGCTTTAGTGATGCTGTAGAATAATTAACATCAAAGGCTGTCAGAAAAGATGATACTAACCACTATTGTGAATTTGATAGTGGGTCTACCAACCACTTTACCCAAGCTAAGCCCAAGCCAGCTCCAGGACCCACCTCCTTTCACCCTAGCACCCCCTGGTAGTTTTTTCCTTTTTTACATTTTCCAGGTGTCTTCAGGCCGGTCACATAATGTCCAGGGTTCCCTTCAAATTTTCTCCAGCAGCGGGCACTCCTCAATGATGCAGAAAGCAGCGCTGACCTAATGACATCAGTGATGCTCTCTGAATCATTGAGCATGAGAACAGGTTGATGTGGTGATGCCCCCTGTTCTGCCTCCGCAGTCTAAGCATTGAAAGTGTGATCTCTGTAACTTACGGTTGTGGCGTAAAGTTGTCAGACAGAGCTCAATCCATTATGACACCTTGATCATTAAGAAGTTTAATCCGAATTGTGCAGATCTTTACAAAAGCGAACACTGGGAAGGTCAAAAGATCATAATATAATCGACTCAGCAAAGGACATGTGGCTGAGATGCAGACTGAAACATAATGAAGAGATATCTACACAGAGAAAAACATGAATTACGGGGAGGGTGGAGACAAATACCAGAGACAAAAAAGCAAAAACTTAAAGACATATCACAATGCATGTATAACATTACACCCCCTCAAGGGGTGAGTCCATGATGCCCTGCACTCACCTCGTTTCCTCAGTTTACCAGGTTAAATGACGTTGGGTGTGAATGAACCCAGAAGACTGAGGACATCTAGAGGCAGAAAGGTGTTATTGCAGGGAACAGTGCCAGTGAGGACGTGAATACTGCAGCTTGAGCTGTGCTTTTTGTTGGGCAATTGGAAAAGTATATGCATCTTGCTGCACTCCTTACTGGATTTCTGAAATAAATAGAGGTGGGTGCTTGCAGTGACCACAGTTGGCGCCGTGAAATAGTACGTAGATATAAAGGATGCCACCAGTACACCAAGCTGTTTGTGTTCAGCAAATGTCCATTTTAATGACAAATGTTGTCATTCAATTGTAAGCACTTTCAGGGCCTCGCAGGGTCCCCTTCATCAGGCTCAGAATGACACCACGTGCAACCATAACCTTCATATATAGACATACAAATCAGTGAATAAACAGAACAAATCCCACCCCTGTAGGACAACTAGAAACAATTCTCCCGCCAAAATGAATTAAAAAAAGGGGGGCAATTGGACACATGGAGTGGGTAGGCTGCAAACCCTGAGCTGATGCCAATGAGAAAAGTTTATGTTTGACTGGAGAATACTTAGAAATAAGTTTGAAGAGTACTTGTAAATAAAAGAAAAATACAGTTGGCGATCGAAGTCTGAAAACTCGCAACTTTGTTAATTGCAGGGCTGAGATAGTTTGCCGACTCATACGTTTTCATCTAAAAGAACATTTAGTGAAGCCGTTAATTGCCTGTCAGTAGTGGCATTATGCAAATGTGAGCCAGTGTAAGACAAAATGAATGTTGTGGATGTGTGGGGGGACCGGGATGAGTCAATCACTTGTCTCTCCATTAATCCACACAAAGAACAAAGAGTGTTTTAGAAGATGTAATGGAGCTGGAAGTGCAGCCCACAGTGTGTCAGGGGGAAAAAAGGTCTCCTAAAAACTCTATATGTGAAAGACACAATTCCTCCCACTCATTGGTTCCATGTCAGGCATTGAAACATTCTGATTGGCAAAGGGCATTTTTGGCATTACCTGCAGATTCATCCATTATCTAGAACTCTTGTTAGTTAAGTCCAAAGTTCTGATACAACTCATCATCATGATGCTATTAGACTTACTGCAGCGGACCCTTCTCTCAATGTTTGTACTACATCCTTTCTGCATGTGAGCAAGCAGGCTGCTCAGCCATATTAGCATATTTTCTGCCTTCATTTTTTGATGACCTTTTTAATGACTCGCCACCTTGCTTCCTGATTAGCAGGGAAGCCATCTCCATCCTCCCTTGTCACCAGTTGATGAGGGAGCATGGAGCCGGCTTTGTGGCCAAGCAGGAAGCTGGGGGGGCAGGTAATGACTCGCCGCCTGGCTTCCTGATTGGCCAGCTTCTTGACCAATCAGGAAGCCAGTCAGCAAGTCATTACACGTCGCCCGGCTTCCTGATTGGCCAGAAAGCTGGCTCCATGCTCCGTCACAAGGTGGCCAATCTGGCCAATCAGGAAGCCTGGCGCCATGTAATGACTTACTGCCTAGCTTCCAGAATGCCGGCTCCATGCTCCCTAGTACAAGTGACGAGGTGTCAGGATCCAGATCTGAATAGTAAAGTATATCACCAGCACACCAACGTAAAATCTTCAACGAGTGGTCATTTTATTGATGTACACACATCTCATAAAGCAATGTTTCGGGGCCACTCAGGGTCCCTGTATCAGGCAATTGCAAACGTTGCTCAATAAAATGACCACTCGTTGAAGATTTTACTTTGGTGTGCTGGTGATCTACTTTACTATTTGGATTTGAAGTGACGCCATCAACTATCACTGCAGCACCCACTTTAAAAAGGGACATACCAGTATGGAATGTGGTGGAAACCTCTTAGGATCCAGATCTGAACCCAGGGCCTCTGCTGTGTCTGGCGGTGGCTCTACTTGCTGAGCTACTCTGAAACATTGGATAGCTCCTCTTGTGTACTCCTCAGGTAAACCTAGCTTCTGCTGAACTCCTTGCTCCTCCCTTGAACTTCCCAATTTAGCCATGCCTCTGCACTTCCTGTTTGCCAGATTATTGTGCTCCTGCCAATATCTTGCTTCCTGCTGCCTGTGCGATACAATCCTCTCATACTGCTACCTATGTACCGACCTTTGGCTGCTGATTCACCGACTCCTCTTATCTTTTTCTGCTTCATACCTGATACCTCTGGCTACTGACCTCGGCTTGTTCGCTGACTACGCTTCTTCCTGCTCCTATACTACTACCGTCTGCTTGTGCACCGAACTCGGCCTGTTATACCACAAATTTCCCTGCTGTTTCAGCTACTGGACTCTAAGCCTGATCCCAGATCGTGACATGAGGGAGCATTGAGCGGGCTTCCCGGCCAATCAGGAAGCCGGGCAGCGTGTAATCGGCACCGTTACTAGTATCGGTATCAGTGCATCCCTAATTATTTTGCATACTTGCATTAGTCCAGCTTGGCCCCTATGTAAGTCTGTAAAAAAATGCAAACTTCTTTAAGCCGATGGGCTGGTATGATTTTTTTCTTCACTTGCACCCCAAAGACCACAACACATAAAATGATGGGGAATTTGTATAATGACCAAAATGTCAGCTCACCCCCCAACCTGTATACTGGCCCTTCTGATTAATAAATTAGAGTTAGGTGCATGAGAAGGAAAAGTCTAAATACATCCACCAGCGAAGTTTGAATTGAATTGCAATATATAATAAGGTCTGATTGGAACCTGACAATGTAAAGTAACAAACTTTAGGAAGAAGCTAAATCTTTTAATGTTAATGTCTTTATGGTTTGTTTGTTTTTTACTGTCACTGCATCAAGTTCTCCCTTTACTGTGCTCATGGTGGAGAACTCTCATGCTTCTCTCACATTCCAAGCAAAGCCTGCACCCCCTGAAATCATTGCAGATAGTAAAGAAGCTATAGCTTCCCTTGCTATCTGCAGGTTTTTTTTTTTTATTCTGACAGTTGCTGCCGTCAGAATAATAAAAAACAAAACAGCATAGAAATAAATAGCTAGTTTGCTATTGGCTATTTCAATTTGTAATAGCCAATAGCAAGCTGGCTATTGCACCCGCCCTCTGCTGCTGTCAATCAGCAGAAGAGGACCTCATGGAGAACTTCAAGTCCACCGCTGCTGATTGACAGCAGCGGTGGGTGGGTGCAATAGCTAATCTGTTATTGGATATTGCAAAATGAAATAGCCAATAACATTCTAACTATTCATTCCTATGCTGTTTTTTTTTTCTCTGACTGACGTCGGCCCCGAAGTCAGAAAAAACAAAAATACCCCAAAAAGCAGGGAAAGATTTACTCTGCTAGATCAAGCAGATTAAACCTTTCCAGGGGAAAATGTTTCTCTCCCGGGTGGCCAGGAGCCGCTATCTAATAGCGGGAGACTTACGGAGCGTCCGGGAGAGTTGGCATGTCTGCTGAGGCATGTTCATTTCGTTAGCCAAGCGCTGAGTAGCTGTTCTGCAGCACTTCACTTCTCTGCAGCAGCTTCACTGAACGCTCCGGATACACAGTGCTAAGCACAATGGCGGAGGGTAATATTTTAGACTAATAAATACAATTTTTTAATTAATATTAATATGGTGTGCTCGTCCCCAAAAACATTAAATGAAATGAATTTTCCTCTATCGGGGTCCAGGCACCCTTCTCCAGCGCTGCCACGGGCGTGTGCCCACAGTTACAATGGCCGCTGGTGCTCTGCCCCCACCTTCTCCGTCACTCTCAGCGCTCTGCATCCACATTAATTTCTGCTGTGAGTGCTAAATTAGCAGTGCTGAGTACTGATTTGCAGCACAGCGTTCAGCAGCCGTTTGCTAACTCAGCTCTTGCAGCGGCTGAACAACTGAACGCGCCTCTGATGTCACACTGATGTGGCACAGCCCAATGCCTGGAGACGCAGGTGTATTTGATTTTTGTTATTTCCTCTCTTCTAAGGAGACTAGAAGTGAGAGGATGATAATAACTATTCCGTAAACATCGATATGTGCTGAAAGTGAGAAGTTTTTTATAGAAGGTATAGTTTGACTAAATATTATATGAAGCCAGGGGCGTCCTGAGGCCGGGTGTCACCCGGAGCATTTACCGGGTGACACCCCGTTGTGACGTCACCGCGCATGCGCAGCGATCTTATTGATGCATGCCGGCGGCTATCTTGATGAAGGACGCCGGCAGAGAGAGGAAGGTAAAGTCACCCGGCGGGATAAGGTATGCCGCCGGTCCCTTCCTCCTTCCCGAAACTGTTGGGCGCTCAGTCCGTGACCGAGTGCCCGACTTTTCAGAGGGGGGTGACAACAAAATGACTGTCAGTCATTTTGGTGTCACCCCTCCATTGGTGTCACTGCGTGATGCCACTATATGAAGCTCTAAATATTAAAGGGTATCTATGGTCAAAAAACATAAGTTCAACCCTACTCCTAATAACCAGATCCATCTAGAAGTTTGTAAACTTACTTATTGAAGATGCCCAAAGGATGGACTTCCTGAATGCCCTTGTGTCACATCAGTCACAGAGCCTGCCTTTTGAAGTACAACTCAACGTCTGAACAATGTAACATTATCATTGCTTGCTGGAAGCAATGCACGATGGGATATGTAGTGTTGGGAAATCGAGATTGCATCACATCAAGCAGCAAGGAAAGAGACACAAAGCACACAGGGAATCCAGGAAGGTGTTGCAGGTGATGGGCAGATGGAAGGCAGCACTCACTACATAAAAGGGTTTTCTTTTCAAGTAAGCTTTAATTGTATTATCAGAAACAACTCTACTATGTATTCCTATTACAATGCTGATGTGATAACAGGAGAGGATATGCCAGGAATTTACAATTCTTTTAAAGTCAAAATGTTTTAAAACTATTTCAAATGCAGAAGAAATCACTTACAGCGGATGCTGCTCCTGAATGTTTAAAAGTTTTAGTTTCTCACAGAATCAGCTGGTCCCCTGAGCACAGGCCCTGATATCCTGTTTTAGGGTAGTTTCTTTCCCTTGCAGGGTCCAATGGAGCCACCCTTGTGTGTGGTAGTATGCTGCGTGTGTTTCCACAAACACACAGACACGCCAGGGCAAGCCTCTTCCATGCTCCATACTCCTCCTTCCTTCTATCTCCAAGCTAGTAGATGGACGGCTGCTGCACACTGCTCTGTCCCTTGTGATCTTGTACTGGACAGGAAGTTCAGGGGAGTGGAGCTGAGAGAGTTGGGGTTGTTCAAAAACATGATGACTGTCGTACTTGGGCAAACATTAAAATAAATACTTTTCTGGGCAATGTATATTTGTCTGATCGGGATTCATTATTGGAAAATGGTTTGAGAGTTTAATATTACTTTAACGACTTACAAGAGTGTAACCAGTCCTGCTTTCAGGAAATGTATGGGATTTCTAACAATTAGATTATTAAAAACATAAAAAACAAAAGAAAGGTCCCCTTTAAGATCTGTGCATTGAGGTAACCTGTGGTAAAAAGCTCCTCACCTTAATGCACGATCAACATTGGTGTGACATTTACTTGGAGTGAAACGCTAATGTGCAACACACGCTCACTGCAATACACCACAATGTACAAGCCGTGTGTGGTATGGTGGCATGGCAGCCCATACAAAGGGCCGATTGTAGAGCTGTTCCTATAATAAGGCAGTTTGAGGCTGTTGCCTAAGGTGGCATCTCTTTGGGTCACGTGGAGGGAGTGGCAGACAAAAGGCAGCATGGCTGCTCTGCTGCACAGTGTTTGCAGTGTGCCTGCTGCCCCCTTTTTGGCCATAACGTCCCAAAAGAGCTGGGCAGGGAGCTGTGTCAGGGCCATACACATATATACACTCGTCTCTTAGCAACCTGGGATGCTCTTGCTGGCGTCCCGCTGAGCTCCTGGCAACCAGTGATATCATTGTTTGCCAAGAGCCCTGCGGGACGCCAGCTAAAGTGTCCCAGGTTGCTAAGAGCTGGGTGGGGAGATGTATATGGCCCTTTCCCCCCACGGATTGTGCACCACCACAACACAACCTACCCCCACCACCTCAAGTGGCAAAAGGCTGGGGACACCCCTGACCAGTTGGTTGTATTTACCCCCACACTAAGAGGGTTATTCACAAAGCTGACGAAGGCAGCCAAGTGAATAACCCAGCTGAAGTGAAGTGAGCCGAACGCTGTTCAGCTATTCACTTCAGCCTTGTACGGCTCATTTCAGCCGTACATTGGCTAAAATCAGCCGTATATCGGCTGCCTTCGGTCAGCCGAACATGTTGTGCATGTTCGGCTGAGCTGAAGTGCAGAAGCCCGTATTCTCATAGGGGCCGAATGGCAGTGAGTGGATAGCCAAATGCCACAGAAAATAAATTTAACCTCTTGCCGTCCGCCCGTTAAGAAAAAACGGATGGACGGCAGACTCGCATCCGCGGGTTGCCGTCGCCAGACGGCATTTTTTTCCTGCTCGCGCGCGCACGGGCAGGAAAGACAGACCCGACCACAAGCGACGAACCCCCACCGCATAATGTAGAACCTGACAGATGCCGGAAAAATATAAACAATTGGGCAGAGCTAGCGGTGACATCAACTGTTTACTATTGGCCGGCACCTGCCAGAGTCTTCTAGCAGGTCCTGGGCAAAAAATAACAACTGGGCGGAGCCTGCCGTGACGTCATGGACAGGCTCCACCCAGTTGTTATTGTTTAATGACAGATCAGCGTCCCCAGGTCATTTGGGGTCGCTGATCTGTCATTACAACTGGGCGGAGCTAGTCGTGAGATCACAGCTGGCTCCGCCCAGCTATCATTTGAATGAAGAATGGTCGGCCCTTCGGCAGGTCGTTCTTCCCACATTGGGTGTCACTACGGGTCAGCCGAGCCAAAGCATATGGGTTCGGCTCGGCTGCCTTCGGCTGCTGTACGGACTATAGCGAATAGTCCGTACAGCAGCCCTTCGAATAACCCTGTAAATGTTCTCAGTTCTCCCCAGCCCACCACATCCCTTAACATGTCAGAAAACTGCAAGTCATTGCATTCCTAGTTTATTATCACAGCTCTTAAATAATAAATGAGAAAATACTTTATATTTCTGGTAGTAGAAACTGAAATATTTGTCCTATTTTTTAACCTACTCCAAATACACAGTGGATTGGCTGCCATACCAGCGTAACTGTTACAAAAGGCAGAACTTTAGCCAAAAATAACAAGTTAAAAAGCTTCAGTCCAGCTATTTCCCCTGCATTACTTTTTCCGCTTCTAGATGTCCCCAGTCTGATAGCAGAATCCTTTAACCTACTGTATTTCCAAAAATGTATCTCTGTGATTGTAGTATTTCTTTTCTTGCCACTGCCGACTAATGTGGCTGCACATAGGCGTTTCCTATGTGAAATTATGGAAAATGAATGGGGTTTTTTTTATAATTTGCAGAGCTAAAAGATGCCTCTTGATTTCCCCTTAGAGATCTGCTGTAATGGTTAGTTATTGCGTGAAATTTGATGTGCCTGCAGTTCAAGTATCTGCCACTAGATGGCGGAAGAGTACTCTTTAATTTTTACTGGATTTCTCTCCCATTGCTATTTGCACAGTGTGCGCAGAACTGTGACAGTGCCCCAGTCTGTCCCCTCTATGTAGAGCCTCAGAAGACAATTCTACCTATTTATTAGCAAAATTAAATATGTAAAGCCAAAAGTTTTATTTTGTACTGAGTAGGTAATGGTTAAAATGACTGTCTCCCCTATTAGGGAAATTTCCTTCAAGCAATGATTAATCAGTATATGAATTCTTTTTTTACTTTACATGCATTTATTTTTCTCTAACTTTACTTGCAGGCCAAGCAATCCAGCAAAAGTGACATTTACAGGGATTGGGACCCGCTAGTAGGGTTTCACTGATACTCGTACTCGCCCAAACGCTCCGATACTTACCCTCGATACCGGAAGTTCTGGTCAGAGGGAGATTTCCCTCTGTGTCGCCTAGGAACATGGTAATGACTCACCGCCCGACTTCCTGATTGGCCTGGAAGTTGGCTGAATGCTGTTTGGCAGGCTCGATGCTGATTGGCTAGGAAGGCTGCTTCCTAGCCAATCAGCACAGATACACCAGAATCGGAATAAACTACTCCTTGAGTGATTTATGCAGATTCTGTTACATCCTTGCTAAGATGCAGGCCAGGTGGACAGCGTCCTAGCAACCTATGACGTCTAGCTGCACAGCACCATTGTCTGCTAGGACGCAGAGATTTCCCCCCACTCTAACTTTGCTATCAGCCATTAGGTCTTCAGTCTGATAGGTCAGTATTATTCAACCCACTTACCCTGAGTCCAGTTTGTCCTGGACCGATGCAGCCTGTGAATGGGCAGTGATGGGCTTATCATTCTGTCATTCCTCTTTCTCCTCCTCCTATCAACATGCTTCCTGTCAGCACATGGACTGATTGGTTATGTATGCTGCTTCTTCCTCTCACACTCCAGCCCTGCTGTACTGATATCAGGTCAAATTCAGGTATTTACACTGCTTGCATTTATAAACATACATGAAGGACCCATTCACACCAGCAAGTTGCTCTAAACACATGGCTGCAGGTGTGTGTTGACAGGCACAGTGCTGATGGGCTGATCCTGCAGTTTTGTTAGAGTGACAAGTGACATTTCATTAAGTTTTATGGCAGACCTGGGCATTTTATGGTCTCCAGGCCGTATCCGGCCCTTTTGTCCCTGTCCAGCCCGCAGTCTGGATATGGATCGATCGCCTACCACCACTCAGCTATGGCTGGCTGACAGTAGATACACCAGCCTCCAAGGCCCATGCACCCACTCCAAGCCATAGCCCAGCACAGGTTGGCAATTAAACCGCGTCCAGACCACGGTCCTCTTCAGTCCTTGGTGACTAGGGCCACCGAGCGGTCCTAGCAACCAGAGTTGTCAAATGTATTCCTGCCCCCAGCTTTACAAGAGAACAGAAGCGCACACTTACAATGTCTCTTGGTTTGGCCCTTCAGAACAGTCCTGTTGGGGCCCCATGAGAAAATGAATTGCCGACCCCTGTTCTATGGACACAGCGCGGTGCAACCTTTTTTCTGGGCACACCTCCCCAACGCGCTGCTGTGAACTATACCAATTTAAAACCAGGCAAATTGCCTTGTCAACAGGGTTATTCACTCAGCTGCCGAAGGCAGCCGAGTGAATAACCGAGCCGAGATGAAGTGAGCCGAATGCTGTTCGGCTATTCACTTCTGGCTTGTACGGCTGATTTCAGCTGTACTTTGGCTGAAATCAGCCGTACATTGCCTCTGTACAGCTGCCTTCGGTGAGCCGAACTTGCTCTGCATGTTCGGCTGAGCTGAAGTGCAGAAGGACTTAATAGAGTCTTCTAGCAGGTCCCGGCCAATGAATAACTGAGCAAAGTCGGCCGTGGCATCACAGCCGGCTCCGCCCAGTTCTTATTGTTTAATGACAGATCAGTGTCCCTAGGTCATTTGGGGGATGCTGATCTGTCATTACAACTGGGCGGAGCCAGCCGTGAGATCACAGCTTGCACCGCACAGCTGACAATTGCGGCCAGCACTGCTTTGGCTGTCAGTTCGCTCAGTCGTGCCGAAGCATATGCCCTGCTGTACAGGCTATAGTGAATAGCCCGTACAGCAGCCCTTCGATTTGACTGAACCAAAGGGCTCTGGCAGCCGAAGAGAGCCGAAGGATTAGCCAAAGCTACGGCTGGATCGTTCGGCTCCTTCGTGAATAACCCCCTATGTGTCTGGGCTGTGCTAGTAAAAGCATCCAGCGCAGATCCAACGCTTCTGATGTGAACGTGCCCTCAATGATGTATTTATGATTACAGAGCTGCAGTAACTTGTGTCTTTCATATCTGCCCAAAGTTTGACTTTAAATGGATCTTTCATCAGAAGGTGTAGAAAATTTCTTCCAGTAGCACTTCCAGTAATGAGCTGTTTGACCTCCCGTGGTTATTTTTAGCTTTTGTATTTATAAATGAAGAAGATAAGTGACGCTTAATGAATCCCGGCCAAAAATATTGAATTCATTTAGTGCAATCTCTGTCTTGCAGTCACTATTTTTGTGACTTTCACCGTGACGTATTTTGAGCTGTCTGTTTTGCCATCAGTGTCATTTAGAAAGTTAATTTTAGAAGCCATCAGAGCTGCAGCCAGCCAAAAATGAACCACGCACTTTCCTTACAGTAGAGGAGGGAAGAAGCACTGGAAGAATGATCACAGCGAGCAGCATGATCTGTTCGCAGGTTTTACATCATACAGCCTAGACAATCTGTACTTTGAATAATCAAAACGGTCGGCACTTACATAAATGGCTTTAAAGAAGTACTCCGGACAAGCAGCTAAATACACAATCCAGTTACAGTTATGTGAAGTGTTTTACCTGCCAAAGGAATTGTAACTTTCCTTAGGTATTCCTCAGATTTACACCTTCCTGCCAGATAGCACATTCAGGCTGGTGACCTGACTTTTCTTTACTGCAGTTAGGCAATAGAGACAGGTCACCACCCTGCCTAATACCTGTGATTGGACAGTGAAGGAGAGGGGAAGACTGATAAGGTCATATTTTTCCACTCTTCTCTTAAAGAGGAACTTTACTCATATCTTCAAAATAACAAATACACCTTTAGAAATGTTTAGTAATGACAATCTACAAACACATACTGCTAGATAATTGCCCTTCCCTCCTTACTTAGAGAGCCAGTTAAAAAAATATTCATATTCAAAGCCTTGGCTTCACTAGCTGCGTACCTGTTCCAGTTTAGTTACTTAAAGTATATATATGATCAAAAACTAAATCTGTATTTCCATATTACATTTCCCATTCCTAATAACCATATTGATGCAGAAGTTTGTAAGAGAAGGTGCCCATAGGATTTACTTCCTCAATGCACTGACACAGTTTCACTGTGAATATTCACTCCCTTGTGTCACAACACTCAGAGCTTGCCTTCTGAACTACAACTCAGCATCTCAAAAATGCAACATTATTATTGCTTGCTGGAAGCAATGCATGATAGGATATGTAGTCTTGAGAAATGGAGATTGCATCACACCAAGCAGCTGGGAAAGGGATGCAAAGCACACTGGGAATCCAGGAAGTTGGTGGAAGTGATGGGCAGACGGAAGGCAGCACTCACTACATAAAAGGGGTTTTCCAAGTAAGCTTTGATTGCATTATCAAAAACAACTCTAGTATGTATTCGTTTACAATGCTGATGTTATAACAGGAGAGATATGCTGGGACTTTACAATTCCTTTAGTAAGTAATGAGAGCCCTGGAATTTGCACCCCCTGAAATAAGTCAGCTTCACAATTTCCATTCCAAAATGTCCCCTTTAAGTCACAAGCAGCACATCCCATAAGAATATAAGGAGGCCGAGCCGATGTAGAGAGACCAAGCGGGCTGAGTTCATGGGATGTGCGGCGTGCGCATATATAGTGCAAGTTGGAGGATCTCTATCTGGGTCAGTAAGATTAATTTGCATCCTTGTAAGAAATGGTGCCAGTCTACCTTCTGCTACATTCTGGGTAGAAATCATTTCACATTCCTCTAACCTTTATTATTGTGTAGCAATACACAGTGGAAGTGACAATTAAACTGCATTTATATGACACGAAAACATGTTTGTTTATAACACACGCGACCCAGATGTATGTGAATTACCATTGATAGAGAGGATATCACATCTACAAAATATAACTGAGATTTGGAAGGTCGAGGATGTGAGCAAAGCTCGGTAACCCTTGGCAACCTATCACAATCCATCTAAAAATAAATAGCGAAAGTATAATCCAGCAAGGTAAGGTAAGGTGGGCCGCAGGGAACCAAAAATCCCTCTGCTGAACATGTATTCATGTTTCATGGCTCCACCCAGTATCCTAAAATGAGAAATAAAAATGAGGAATAATTTTGGTATTTTTCGGCATTTGTGATGGAAGGGCAAAGGTATGCAAATACCGTCTGTTCTTGAAAGGATATAATATGCTTTGCAATGGTTCAGGGAGGGCTTTTTGGTTAATTTTGGCCCACCTCACTATTATCTGTCCGGTTAAACTTTCATGTTGCTCTCCAAGACTATCTACTGTCTACTTCATAGACACCATTGCTTCCATGCACTGCATTGATGATGGCCAACAAGGCTGAAACAGCTGTGTGCATTTTAGAATAAATGGGGCTATATTATCAGACTATACGTGTATGATATACCAGCAGTTCTGGATGTGCAGTTGGCCACAGGGGCATTTTCAGGGAGCATTCGCTACCTGGCTCCTGGGATTATTCCAGGCTCCGTTCACACAAACAGCAAAGGAGCAGAAAAACAGGGGGTTGATCTGGGTTTTTACCACCTCCGAACATTCACCTTAAATAGTGGATGTCGAGTCTTGCACACATGCCGTGGCCCTGCTGCTTTGTGTCACAACAAATTTTGAACAGCATATTAAAAGCATGAAATCAATGGGACCATGCCGCAACCGAGTGGGGGCACAGTTGCCGTTCGATATTACCATACAAATGCCGCACTGGGATAAAAAAAGAAAAAAAACAGCATTCAGCAGGTGGCAGTGTCCCTTCCTGAATGCTTGGAAATCGCTGCTCTAGTGCAGGATTTTACAACTTTTTTTCAATCATGGCCAGGTGCGGCTTTACTCTCTCTGCTTCCCCAAGGCCAGGTTCCCTAATGTGCCCTCTCCCCGCCAAAATTCCCCCCAAATGGCGGGGCAGCAGAGTTGTTTTAAAAAAAAACTTTATTATCACTTGTACAGGACAAGTGGCGGCTTCCCCGCTCTACATTTAGCCCTGCTTGTCCAAAGCAGGGCTAAATGTAGAAATCAACTACCCGCTGGTCACCTGGAACTGCATGTCCCGGGCGGGAGATAGGAATTCCACACCCCTGCAGCCCCTCTACTCCCTGCTGCCCCGAGGCCGGTTCTCGGTTGGCCTTGTGGGAAATCCGGACCTGGTCATGGCAACCTTTAAAAGTATGCAAATTCTTGGGGCACCCCAATCTAAGATGTGATGGGCTTTAGGAGGGGGGATCCTATGCAAAACCAAAAAATTCTATGACAGAATAGATGTGTATGTCTCCTCCCGATGCTTCTACCTGCCTGTTAGCACTCTTGTCTAAGTGTACACTGAGCTGTGCATGTGCACACAATACCCACAGGACTATTCTGTGCCAGGACAGAGTAACTCCTGTGCACATGCGTGGGAGTAACATCACCCAGATCCATCCAACCAAGATAGCCAAAGCCTCCAATCCCAGAAGAAGACCGGGAGAAGAAGAAAGCGCCAGCGATGAAGGAATGGGAAAGGGGGGTTCAATGGCAGCAGAGGTGAATCTAAAAAAAATTGCACCCCTTGCGTCAGGGCTGAAGCTAGGGGGGGCTGTGGGGGCACGTGCCCCAGGTGCCGCTTTAGGAGGGACGCCACTGGGTGTGGAGATAGAGAACGTCTCCCTTGGGGGGGAGCAACTCTGAGCCTTTGCCCCCGGGTGACAGAATATCTAGCTTCCCCACTGCCTGGTGTCCCGACCAGCTCCTGGCAATCAGTGACATCACTGATTGCCAGGAGCTGGGCAAACTCTGGTCAAAGAGATGGAGGATATATGTAACGGCTATCCATGTCTCCCCCCACCCCGGATGTTAGCAACCTGGATGCTCTGGCCGCGGTCCTACCCAGGTCCTGGTAACCAGTTACATCACTGGTTGCCAAGAGCTGGGTGGGATGCCAGCCAGAGCATCCTGTTTGCATACACATCTCCCCGCCTGCCCTGGTTGCTAAGATGTGTATGGCCCTTACACGCCCGTCTCTTAGAAACCTGAGACGCTCTGGCCTGCGTCCTGCCCAGCTCCTACCAACCAGTGAAGTCGCTGGTTAGCAGGGGCTGGGCGGGGCGCCAGCCAGAGCTTCTCTGGTTGCTAAGAGCAGGGCAGTGAGATGTGTATGGGAGAGGGGTGGGAAGAGAGAAAAAATTAGCTGTCTCTGTGGGTTGGCTAACTTTCTGTGACTTCAAGTAACACCCAGGGCATGTGCCATATGTGCCATACCCTTGATACGCCACTTCATCACAGCACTGGAGGGGATTGCTTAGCTCGGTAAGTCCGCCATAATGTGCTAATATGCTGTGCACAAGAAGGCAAAGAGCTCCTGGGGGCCCCAATGTTTGCATTCGGTCTGGTTGTTTAGTTCCACTTTGGTAGAATAACTGTCACTTTTGGTTTTTGTTGATGGTAAAAAAAAAGAAACCAAAACCTGCTCATATTTAATCTCTTCTGATTCAGTTGTGTGTCCCAGCACCGTAGACTTATTTCCCCTGCCCGGTGTCACGGCACGTCCATGTTGTCTGCAGAGCCGCGATCTCCTGCAGTTACGATGAGATGTTTTGTAAAGAAGGTGAAACCTGCATAGATACCGAACCGCCTAAAGACAGTGAGCTGTGAGTCATGTCAGCGTGTCTCCCCCACACATCTGACTCGGTTTTTCATGAGAGTCCTTTTTCCTCCATAGACATATTGTCATACAGAAATAAAAAGTCCCTTTCTTTGTTGTATGAAAGCAAGATTCCAGCGACGCTCTCAATCCCGTCATCTGTGAATAGCTAGACAACTCTGCTTTAAATCTGCATTTAAATGCCTTACTTGGAAGTAAAGAAACAAAATGCCGCTTTTATGGGCCTGTAGTGGCCTGTCTCTAGCAGCATTCCACCGCTCTGGATTTTGGGCAACAAACTAGCCATCACACAACATGCAATTCATTTAAAGCAGGGGTAGCCAAACTCCGGCCCTCCAGCTGTGGTGAAACTACAGATCCCATGATGCATCTCTCTCCAGGAGTCATGTCTGTGGCTGTGAGAATATTGCAATGCCTCATGGGATTTGTAGTTCCACTACAGCTGGAGGGCCGGAGTTTGGCTACCCCTGATTTAAAGGGTATCTACGATGAAAAACTATAATAACTTTCCATACGTTCTATCCCACTCCTAATAACCATATCAATCTAGAAGTTTGTAAACTTAATTATTGAAGATGCCCAAAGGATGTACCTCCTCAATGCACTGACACAATCTCACTCAATTCCTTGGTGACTCAAGGAACATGCACTTTCTTGTGTCACCACTCTTGCACAGCCTGCCTTCTGAACTGTAACTCAACATCTGAACAATGTAACATTATTATTATTATTTATATAGCGCTGACAATTTATGCAGCACTTTACATAGTTTTACATTCCCTACCCTCAAGGAGCTTACAATCTAAGGTCCCCATCTCGCATACATACAGGGCCAACTTCGAGAGGAGCCAATGAACCTATCAGCATGTCTTTGGAGTGCGGGAGGAAACTGGAGTACCCGGAGGAAACCCACACAACCACAGGGAGAACATGCAAACTCCTTGCAGATAGTTCCCTGGCCGGGATACAAACCTGAGCCCCCCAGTGCTGCAAGGCAGGAGTCATGTCAGGAGCGCTAACCACTACGCCACTGTGCTGCCCCATTTCAATCTCAGAACTGAATGGACAGAAATGCAAAACATTTGGCAGGTAGAATAGATCCCTTATACATATTAAATCTATGTTTCTAGATGTTTGCCTGGAGCTCAGCTTTAAATATCAATAAAAAAAAAAAAAATTCCACACCTATGCAATATTAATATTTGTGAATTGACCATTTTGATAAGAAAAGTATTGTGAGGTGTAATAATGAGCACAGTGAAAACAGAGCATGCGTCTTAGTGAATTGACCCTTAAGCATGTTTATGTGAAGTGTTCTAGTGCTGACAGTTATTAAATATTCATGTGAAGTCTGGGTTCATTATCCTACTAAGAAACTGTGTTTCTTTGAAGTCTTATCAACAGTGAATGTTCCAATGTCTGCATTACAACAAAAAGTGAGACTATAGACCCTCCATCGGTACAAAAACACGCACCCATTGTGAAAGAAAATCTAGCTTTCGGCTGCAAAGATGCCTACAGGGATCCCAACCTGAAATAAGTCATTTCAGGGAGGTGCCCTTCTCATTTCAGGGAGGTGCCAAGAAGCTAATGCGTCCCATGCTATCTGCTGTTTTTTTAGTGTTCCGACAGCTGCTGACGTCAGAATAAAAAAAAAAAAACCAGCAGGAATGAATAGCTAGATTGCTATTACTGGCTATTTCAATTTGCAATAGCAAGCTGGCTTTTGCACCCGCCCTCTGCTGCTGTCAGTCAGTAAAGGAGGACCTGATGGAGAACAGGTCCCCCTTTGCTGATTGAGAGCAGCAGTGGGTGGGTGAAATAGCTAGTCTGCTATTGGCTTTTTTAATAGCCAATAGCAATCTAGCTATTCGTTCCTATGCCGTTTTTGTTTTCTGACTGACGGTGGCCCCGATGTCAAGAAAAACAATAAATAAATACAACAGATAAAGGTTTAGGCCCCATTCACATTGAGCGATTCGCAAATCGCGCGTTTGTTGCACGATTTGCATTTTGTGCGATATCGCGCAAATGCTTGCATTGAGCAAGCTAGAATCGCGGCAAAATCCGCTCCAAAAAGGGTCCTGCTGTACCGACGCACGACCCGCGACGGACAGAGCCCTATTGAGATGCATTGTAGAGCTATATTGCGCGGTAAATAGCCGCGATATTGCGGGAATTAAAGCGCGATAAATCGCTCAGTGTGAATGGGGCCTTACTCTGCTAGATAAAGCAGAGTAAACTGTTCAGGGAGAAAGTGTTTCTCTCCCTGGTGTCAGGGAGCCGCTATCTAATAGAGGGAGACTCCGGGAACATCCGGGAGAGTTGAGATGTCTGCGTATATTAGAGTTGGCCTTGTAAATACAGTGTTGGAAGAGAAATACTTGAGGAATGATGTAAGAGAATCTATCAGGACAGAAATATTGGAAAATCCAATGCTGACTTGGTTTGGATGGTGCAGGTTTCAGGGCTGTCATCCTCATCCATTCTTCACTAGGCCTATACAGTAACATTAAAGCTGAACACTGGGCATTAGACAAAAACTACCCTTGGAGGTGGGCCCCGCTCACACTGGAAGGGTAGCTACAATAGACGCATTTTAACGGATACCTTAACTTCTATTGAAATTTCTAGTTGCCCATGTGTCATGTTCATTCAAAGGTTTCAATATCTTTGAAGCAAAAATGGCAGCCATTCAAATCAATTTATAGCTAGCAAGGTGAAAAATGCACAGAGTAAAACTGGCCATACACTGGTATTCTCTTCCCGTGAATGACAAAAAACCTTGGTTTCCCCTATCCATGCTAACAGTGTGAATGGGGAAATCACCCCCTTCAGCCGGCCTATTGTATTCTGACAGCGGCAGGTGTGGTGCTGTCAGAATACCCGAGCAGTGATTGTGATTTCAGCTGTTTGGCTGAGATTGTTTCATTTGGGAACAGTTCCTTTGCCAAAAGTCCACTGAAAAATGTCCTTTGGTCAAACAGTTGGGGGGTCCCAATGGGGCCGCTGTCAGGGTTTCTTACCCTTCCTTGACCGGTTGAGCTGCAGCCTGTTTTCTGTTGCAGTGTGTCTGACAATGTTCACTCCCTGTGCCGCCCCAACAGGGGCATAGAATATGAGATGCATAGCCTCAGTTAATATTAGCATTGTTATATAGGTTAGAATTTATATAGTGTGATTTGCCTAACTATTTTCTCATAGCTAAATCCATGTGTTATCCTATTCTGCCATCTAGTGGCCTTTTGTTGTAATGTACATGTCTTTCTGTAATTATTCCTCATGTGACGACGTATTTTCCCCTAGTGTACGCCCCTTCCTTCTTCCTGTGTGCAGTACTTCCTGTGTCATGGCCACAGTGAACAGCCACATGTAACAAGGACACATATGTAATCTGCACAGTACGTAGGAAAGGCATCATCTTTTGACCGCACAATACTATAACTGTTCATCTGCTGTTCCTATCATCTGCTGTAACCTGATGTTAAAGAATAAACACCTCTTTTGAATGAATCGGTATTGACGGGTTCAGATATCTGACGAGGATTGTCCGCAGTGAGTATATCTGCTTATACAGGCCAGGCATAGAGGTCTCAGCAAGGGATATATTTCGCTATCACAACGATCGGAGTCAGAATACTCCCGCCCCCCCTTGACGCCCTTTTATGACCAAACCCATAAACATCATCATTCTGCAACTCCTGGCAACTTCCTGTCTCAGAGTGATGATGCAACACCAGTTCACTATTTAACCATCAGCTTGTCCATTCAGTCTCTGCCCTTGCATGTGTTCAGATCTACCAAGTGCTCTGGTGTTGTCCCTGGTTGCCGTGTATGACCCTGGCTGCTCTGGCTGACAGATCTCCTGGTTCCTGACTCTGGCTATTGTTTCTGTTCATCCTGCTCTCAGTCTTCCCTGACCTGGTTCGGCTGACTACCCGCTTTGGCATCTGACCTCCGGCTTGGCACAGACGAAGTCCAATGTTTTTTGCCATTTTGTTTATTGTTATTTTCAGTAAACTTTTTTTATCTGTTTTCTTGGTTCTCTGACAGCCACACACTACTCAAACTTTGGCCTGGTCAGAAATTTGACCGGTGCATGGCCAGCTTTACCAAACCACGGGCGACTTTTATTAGCTAGCTATACATTGATTTGAACGGCTACCATTTTTTAAATAGTGTTGATATATTTACAAATCGTTACAATAAAAAAATAAAAAACCCTCTGGGGGGAATTTATCAAAACTGGAGCAATCACAATCTGGTGCAGCTGTGCATGGCAACCAATCCGCATCTCTCTTCAGTTTGTTCAGTTAAGATTTGAGATTTAAAGAGAGAAGCTGATTGGTTGCCATGGGCAACTGCTCCAGATTTTGTATGCTTCGATTTTGATATATTCCCTTCTCTGTGTTTGTAACCCAAATTTTGTAAACAGTTTATAATTGGTTTTGTTGTGTTGAGTAGCTGCATTGATGATTTTGGTACTACTTTGAGTCATTGACCTATAACATGTATGCTATTTAGATGTTCTGACTTAATTGGGACTTGCTTTATTCTCCTTCCTGGCCAGTGAACTTGTAGAAAGCCAGGCAGCTAGCATTTTCAAAGAGAGATCAGAAATGGCAGGCCTTCATATTTCTTGAAAGCCTGTGCAAACCAAAAAAAATACCCTTGCAGTGGGAACTCACTTCAAGGGTTAAATGCTAATTTTTGACTAGTGGAGTAAAGCAGATTGTAGTTGTAATGTCTTCCTTATATTGTAAAGCGCTGCACAAACTGTTGGCGCTATATAAATCCTGTAGAATAATAATAATAATAACACACCTGATCCCTGCTCCCGCCGACTCCCTTCGGGCTGCTAGACCATCCTCTTCTCTCCTTCACTCCGGCGGTCTCAGTATCGCTGATGTCATCATGCATAATGCCGGTGCCATAGACCTGCAATAGTTGTGAGGACACAGAGGGACATTCCGCCAACTGGAGCAGAGGGAAAGAAGAGGACATTGCTGACCGCGGTTGGAGCAGGGATCAGGTAAGTAAATGCTTTACTCCAGTCCCCTAGATAAAAACAAGCGCTTAACCCTAACAGTGCGGGGGTACCTCACTGCAAGATGAGTTTTTTTGGTTTGCCCGGAGATTGGCTTTAAGCAGGGGCGTCCCGAGGTCGGGTGACACCCCGCCGTGACCTCATCGCGCATGCACGTGACGCCATCATCGCGCATGAACATGACGCCATCATCGCGCATGAACATGACGCCATCATCGTGCATGCGCAGTCATCTTATGGACACTTGCCGGTGGCCATCTTGGTGATTGGCGCCGGCAGAGAGAGGAGGGGAAGTCCATCCAGCGGGATAAGGTATGCCGCCTGGTCCCCTCCTCTCTCCTAACACTGTCGGGCTCTCGGTCAATGACCGAGTGCCCGACTTTTCAGAGGGGCTGACATCAAAATGACTGCCAGTCATTTTGGTGCCACTCCTCCAATGGTGGCACCCGGGTGCGAACTGCACCCCCCTTGTGATACCACTGGCTTTAAGTACATGTTTAATAAGGAAGAAAGTATAGGGATGTCAGCCCCAAAACTCACATGTTTAAAACAAGTTGGCAAAGGCAAAGGCCACTTTCTACAGTCACAGGTTCACTTTAAAAAGAAGAATGTCTGCGGCTTTAGCATCCTATCAGCACAGTATTCATGCGTCCGCTTCTGATTTCAGCTGTAGACAGAACAGAGAGCTCTGGTCCTGTCTATTAATAGCTACAGATAAAGACATCATTACCCACCAGGTACAAAGGAATATTCCGGTAACAGCCAGAGAATGGATAACGAGACCTTGCATTAAGTTCATTTTAATTCTACTGTGGAGCTGTGAATCGCAGCAAAGCTGAAATGTGATGATGTGAGAATATGGGCTGCTTAGCCTGCGTTGTGACTAAGGATGCCACCTGATCGGAGCTTTACTTGCCAGCAGGGCCGGATTTCCCACAAGGCCGCCGAGGCCCAGCCTCGGGGCAGCAGGGAGTAGAGGGGCAGCAGGGGTGTGGAATTCCTATTGCCCGACACCCATGACATGCAGTTCCAGACACTAGGCGGGTAGTTTTTTCTACATTTAGCCCTGCTTTAGGCAAGCAGACCTAAATGTCAGTGGGGAAGCCGCCACTTGGTTTGTACAAGTGATTTCAGCAATTTCACTTTTATGCAGCCTGCAGGTCTGTCCTCGCTGGCCGTCTCACTCCCCGCCATAGTTTTCGGGGTCCACCACTCTTCTGGGATGGAGAGCGGGGAGCAGAGCAGGACATTCTCCGCTATGCTCCGCGTTAACACTCGCAGCCTTCCCATGTCAGCTGCCACAGGAGAGCCAGCACAGTACTGGCTCAATCTCCTGTATTGGAAGCGACAGGCTCAATAAAGAGAACCTGTCACCTGCAAATGCTATCAAATGCTATTGTTAGCTCCTGTGCGATAGCAATAAAGTTAAGTGAAACAAAATAAATAAAAATTTTGTCAAAAAATAATAAGAAATTATTTAAATATTGTTTTAACAAAAGTGATAAAGTAAAAAAATAAAACAAAAATTATAAAAAAATAAAAAAGTCACAGATAATAAGAAAAATTAAAATTTGAAAAAGTAAAAAAATTAATTAAAATAATAAAAAAAGTGACAAAGAAGGAAAACAATAATAGACAAAAAAGGAAAAAAATACATTAAAACCAACCCTGCCGCCCCTGCCATTTGGTTGATATTCTCCTTTTGGTGGGAGGGGGGGTGCATTGTAAATTCAGCCCTGCTTACTAGGCTGCCAACAATGGGTCTTGCTGCCGGTGTTCCTAATTAGAAATTAAAAATCTGGGTTCAGTTTTACATTTTACAGAAAACTTTGTGGCTAAATTGGGAAATGGGGAAAGGGGGAATGGGTAGAAGAGGTGTTTGAATGGAGAGTGCCACACCCCTGGTTTTATGTTGCAAAAAGAGGGTATACTCTCTGATCTGTCTTATGCTGTGTCTTCTGTATCCCACGGTGTCTGTGCGGGTGCACGCTGCCGGGCTGCGTGCATTGACTTGCACTGTGTCTCTCCCCTTCTCCTGGCTGAAGATCTCTGCTGTGCATGTGCCCGCACCATGATCCTTCACGGCTGCTCGGGAATCTTCAGATCTACGGACAGGAGCGAGCGGCGGAGACAGAGCTTAGTAATAACCTGTTTGATAACTTTTTAAGTTTTTTTTAATGTCCTTGCATATGTCTACTGTTTGATAGCAGTAGATATATGCAAAAAAACCCCCAAAAACTGAAGGTTTAATAACACTTTAAGGAAAGGCTGTTTTGCAGTCCAAAGAGATAGCTGGAAAGATTTGACTTGCTGACAGTAAACAGGCAGAGAGCACAGGAAGTTATCAAGATTTGTGGCAGGATTACCAGGTATTTTTTCTTTGGACTTCATGAACACATTTCAATGGTGTATTTGTAACAGACCAAAATGAAGCAAACAAGTGAAGCTCAATGTTAGGTTTTACATACATCTTACGTGAACCTGACATTTTGAAGTTTAAGAGGAAGTTTAGGAAGAGAAATATATAGATTGCCTTTATGTGGCTTCCTCTTCTGGAAATGCTGCTTTCAATCAACATTCCGATCATCTGTCAGATAGAAGGTACAAAGTGTAATACATTTATACAGTACTTACAGTCACCATAGTGCCCCCGATTGTCATGTTCACAGGGAGGTGACATTTGAAAATTTTTTGGTAGTTACAGAAATTCATAGCTGGCTATAGGTTGGGGAAAAAAAGGAGATTGTTTTACTACATTAAAGAGACCCTGTCATCGGACCATTCATTTAAATAACAATCTTCCCATAAGATTTGATGTGCATTTAACAGAAGCTAATGCATTTCATGCACCTGTAAAAGCCTCCATTGTGTAGACATTTAAAGCTGTTGCTGGACACCACCATCTTGGATGTGATATCAGCAGCCGCAGCAGACTCAGACTTGCTGACTGCTCCTTCTGCCAAGTGCTAGTTGCCTGCCTACTAGCTACAACTTTTGTAGTCAAAGACTTGAACACAGATTAGGAGCTCTGATTTCACTCCGTCTTTCGCAAAGCTACATGCTTGTTTTTAGGACTTGTTCACACCAAATCCGAACCAGATCTGGATGAGTTTCTGCATATGCAGTGCGTTTTGAAGCATTTGTTATGCATTCCAGGCTGGTTTTTCTTAGCCTAAAATGGGCTTTCAGGTGTAGTCCTGTGCGATCCAGAGCATTTGCATACATTTTGATGCATTTGCATGCATTTTGGTGAGTTCCAGAGCAGAAAAAATAGGGCATACTGCAGTTTTTTCACATGCACTGGAACTGAATGCTGTGGTGTGAACTAGAGCCCAAAATACTATTGGAAAACATTGGATGCACTTTTGATGCTTTCTGTAACTGCTCTGCTCTGCAACTGCTCCATACTTGGTGTGAACAAGCCCTCAGATAGTTCCTGATTAGTGGCTCAGAAAGCACTAAAGATAAACAAAATCATGCAACTAGCATTTCCCAGTGGAGGTCAGAAATGTCAACTTCTGTATTTCTCTCGGGTCTACTATTCACCTAAAATCCAACCTAGGAGGAGAATGCTGAGTGATGGAGACATTGGCTCGTTATTGTGCTGCTTCTCTGTTTACTGTCCAGTGACAGACTGGAGGAGGGAATTGCAATTATTACATAACTGCAGCTGAGAAAAATCAGGTCCCGTGCCCAGCCTGTGTAGCGGAACTGTGTAAATCTCAGGACTGGTCAGTAAGAAATTTGAATCCTTTGGCAGATAAAATAGTTGACTTTTATGTATTACATCAACGTATTTAACTGTTTGTGTGGACTCCAGCTTTAATCTGCAATGGAGGGGACAAGCAAAGGCAAAACATTATTTTGTTTTTCCTGAATAGCATTTCCTGAATAGAATTTTAGCAGCTCGGCCACTGTAATGGAAAAATGTAATAGTGTTAATTGCTTACACTCAATGACTTTAGGAGCTCCTCGTTCTAATACAATATCCCATTTTTCTATTAGGCTGGCGTTTTCCTTTAAATACCTGGGATTTCTACCTCTGCTCTGCTTTTCTTCATCCAATTTGTCAAAGTCTATCTGAAACGAGCCCGATATTGACAAAATTGGAGAAAAATGAGCAACGCTTACATTCAAGGCTCGCCACGTCAGAGGAGACGCTGGTGAAAGTTTATGCGGCTGCTACAAGTAAATGAATGTGCTGGGATGAAAAATGACAAATGTTTCTAAAAAGTCATTTTATGGTCTCATAAAGTTAATTGGTCCCGACTTCAATTATACCTTAAGCTAGAGCCAGTGAAAAACAATGTAATCAATAGAAGGATATCCGTGGTGCTATAATTGCTGTCTCTGTCAGCTAGGAGCTGGAGTTTGGACAATGGGGGCCGTGGGGGGGTCAATTAGGTGTTTAGCTGGTTATTGATGGTGGATGTGCATTGCTCACAACTGTCCCTCTTTTGGACACATGTCCCCCATTTATCCACAATTGGTCCTCTACTTAGGTGCAGTGTATACAGGTGAAACTCGAATAATTAGAATATCGTGCAAAGTTCATTTATTTCACTAATGCAACTTAAAAGGTGAAACTAATATATGAGATAGACTCATTACATGCAAAGCAAGATAATTCAAGCCGTGATTTGTCATAATTGTGATGATTATGGCTTACAGCTCATGAAAACCCCAAGAACCCCAAATCCACAACCTCAAAAAAGTAGATTATTACATGCAATCAATAAAACAAGGATTGTACATAGAACAATATCGGACCTCTGAAAAGTACAAGCATGCATATGTACTCAGTACTTGGTTTGGGCCCCTTTTGCAGCACTTACTGCAATTACTTTTGCACGATATTCTAATTATTCGAGTTTCACCTGTAGATCTGTTTCATGCTATTCAAAAGAAAACTTGTCACCAACAAAAGAACACCTGCGTATGTGGTGAACTAATTTTATCAAATATATGTCTCTCGATGCCTGGACCAATGATAAAATTTGTGATGAGTGGATCGAATTGCCCAAACCAAAATTAGACCCATATTGGACTAATTCACAGCAAGTGAATGTTTGCTGGGGATTGCTGATCCACCAGGTGAACAATCTGCTTAGAATGATATCGAGATGCTCCATACAGGCAGAAGATGAGTAGTGAACTAAAAAAAAAAAGAGGCAACAATGGCCACGAGAGAGTGTAGAGTAGTTTTTGAAAAAGTGAGCTGACTGTGAGGAGAATAAAATGTAACGTATACGTGTGCTGTAATTTGTAGGGTTGTTAGATACCCATATAGGGTCAAGTAACCAATTTAGAGCCTGCGGATTATATGGCTGCCTCTACGTACAATGTGGTGAGGGGATGCTTGTCGGGGGGTTTCTGGATAATCCTTCAGGTCTGTAGATTGGATTCCAGACATTTTGGTGAGAAGAATCAGGCCCCAAAAAAGGAACCAGGAGTGGGGTCAGCAGAGGTGCCCATATTAGAAGTAAGTGCTGACAAGGCTAGTCTTCAAAAGCAGTAGTTGTTTAAAAGTAGGTACGACACACTGTCAACTTGTTTTGTGGCTCTTTGGTGGCCATTTTGTCAGGTCTTGGGTGTAAAATACATTTTAAGAGGGGAGGAGCAGCGCTCATTGACACAACTGGCAGTGCATTGGGACGGTGTACCGGATTTTATGATCAATAAACACATACTACTTTGAAGACCAGCCTTGTAAGCACTTTCTTCTAAAACAGATGCCCCCACTCTTGGTTTTATTTTTGGGGCCTGATTCTCCAATCTGCTTCGTCCACTTTGTGAGAATAGAATGCCAGCGCTCTCATCTATCCTCTAAAATATCCTTTATTGATGTTCCGAGTAATACATAAAAATAACCACTAATTAGATATAACTAAAGCTGGCCATACACCTATAGATTATCTGCAGATTTTCTAGGGGCCGATTGCAGCGCGTATCCATTGGTATTCCCAAGTGTTGCTCGGGGTTAACAAAGCGGTAACCCCGAGCCACACTCGGGAATACAGCGTAGGTCTTACCTTGTCCGCGATCCCTGCTGTGTCCTCCGGCCGCTGCCGGTTTCCGGGTTCCGTCCCTTGCAAGCGTCCGCGTCGCAGGGGGGCGGAACCGGTGGGAAGTTTGAAAGCTAAAAAAAAAAAAAAAAAAAAGGATAGAGAAAAAAACAAAATCATACCGCCAGGGAGGTATAAAAATGAGCGTCGAACGCGCGTTTCACTGAACTAAAATACGTGCTAAAAACGAGCTGAAAACGGGCCTATAGTAACGCCCAGGTGTGAACGCAGCATTAAGGATGTTTTGGAGGATAGAGGCATATGCTGGCATTCTTTGCTTTCTATTGGACTGTTATTGGGGAAGCAGAGTCCATGTCTGGGCACTGGTAAGGAGTATTCATGCAGGGCTTTATCTGAGGTGTGTAACAGCCATGCTAGGCTTATGGACAAACGCTTAGTTAGCGAACTAGCAAAGGTAAATTTTCAACTATTAATCAGTTTGGTTGGGATTTCCACACTCCACTCCATCATCTGTGACCCAATAGGAATCCCACTCCATATGTCAGAGGGCTCAGATGCTATTGCCCACCCTGTGATGCCATTGTCCTATAACAGAAGATATAATACTGGAGGTCAGTGAGTGAGGGGTTTGGGACAGTGCAGACTTCTCTACTGAAAGTATATGTATTTTAAAATTGTTTTTGCCTAGAGTAGGAAGGGGTAAAACCCTTTGTCAAGTCATTATTACCCTCTGCCTTTGTCCTGGTGACCATTGCCACAAAGGCAGAAACCGAGGAATCCAAAATGTTTGAGTTGTCACTAGAGCTAGACATGAAGGAAAATCCTCTAATGGGGACAACTGTTCCTAACATGGGAATTCCAAAACACACAAACACACACACAATGCTGCTCTCTGCATCATTTATGAAAGCCCATGGCTGGAAGAAGATCCGAAGAGCAAGAGAACCTTGCACATGAAGTGGCCAGACTGAAGACTACCAAAAGAGTTTTGAAAGAAAGCATAGTTACATAGTTACATAGTATTTGAGGTTGAATAAAGACATTAGTCCATCAAGTCACATGACATACATATGGGGGATGCTTATTGGGGAAGGGGCCTGGAGCCCAGAGTTGGGCTTTAATATTAGCACTAACCATAGGCCAGCCCTCATTATAAGACAGCTTCTGGGCATTTAGGGATTTGGTTAAAATATATGTAAACCCAATCACAAAAATCTTATCTAGGTTTTAGCATGGTAATTTAATTTCCTAAGTTATTTTCAATAGTTTAAAATCCATCGCTTTGATTATAATAATATACGGTGATCCTGCCATGAAGGTCCTGGTTCATAAACAAGCTCTTATAAGGTGACAACATTTTGTCCCTGTCTCTCCATTGTGTTCCTGCGTTGTCATCCTGTCACGCACTCTGACACTCTGAGAGTGTGCACTACAAGATGCTCATTAGACGGGCGCATGGCTGAAAATTTTGTTTTGATTACGTTTCGATTCTGATTTTTTTTCCGTTTTCTGAAATTCGGATCCGTTCGATATTCGGATCAATCCGCAGTTTTTGCTTTCAGAATTCGGATCTATTTGAATCTATTTGGATTGAGTTTAGTATCTTGTTAAACATAAAAAAAAAAAAAAACAGCATGGTTTAGTAGGAATTTTAGACCTCATGCCAAAAAAAAAAAAAAGCGTGGGGTCCCCCCATATTCATACCCGTGCCTTTAAGTCTGGTAGAAATTTTAGCCCAAAATCCCTTACCAGACACCCTGTTCCGAGCAGCAGCCTGGCAGAGCTGGAAAGGTGGGGGTGATTGTGCCCCCCGTGTACCATACCAGGCCACTTGCCAACACATGGCAGGGTCCCCATGTTGATGAGAACAAGGACCTCTTCCCCATAACCCTGGCCCGGTGGTTGAGGGTATCTGCGGGCAGGGGAGCTTATCTGAATCTGGGTTCTCCCTTTCATGCAGACGAATTTCTGAAATTGCTTATTTTCCGCAGAATCTTAATTCAAATACAAACGAATGCACAAGACTAATGCTCGTTATGCAGACACCCCAGTAAATCCACCCCGGAGAAACAGCCTGCAGCAGTTGTTGAAATGCATGGAGGCAGAAAGTGCCTGTAAAGAGGATGCAGGGGATCAGCGGTGCTGATGTGCAACAAAGGATGAAAAAAGGGAGACATATACTGTATATCGTGTTTAATATACACACTATGAAATTCCTAAAAAATGTTGTCGAAATCTGTCTCCCATCCGTGCCACAAATGGAGCAGCTTGCGACCAATTCATTCGGTAAGCTGTGTGTGAATCTGTTGCAAAATTTTGTCTGCGACGCAATGCTTACACGTGCGGTACCATTAACTCTCATTTACCTCCACTTTCCTTTCACCTATAGAATGGTCTTTCCTACAGAATTTGTCGCAGCCATAGGGTGACAATGTAAAAATATTGCACATAGGAACTACCCGAATTTGTTGCACGCGTCGGAACTAGCAAGAAAAACTGTTGCACGGCTTTCATGAATTTGGCGCGGGACTTTCTAATATGGCCACGATGCCAGACACCCCCCGTGCTAAATAGCGTTCAATTAGGGTAACTTATACTTTAATGTAGGGTAACTTATACTTTAATATAGGGTAACTTATACTTTAATGTAGGGTGACGTATACTTTAATGTAGGGTGACGTATACTTTAATGTAGGGTAACGTATACTTTAACATAGGGTAACTTATACTTTAACGTAGGGTGATGTATACCTTAAGATAGGGTAACTTATACTTTAACGTAGGGTGACGTATACTTTAAGATAGGGTAATGTATACTTTAACGTAGGGTAACGTATACTTTAACGTAGGGTAACGTATACTTTAATGTAGGGTAACTTATACTTTAATGTAGGGTAACTTATATGCTAACATAGGGTAACGTATACTTTAACAAAGGATTACGTATACTTTAACGTAGGGTAACATATACTTTCAATGTCACGTTTCCAAATGTTTAATAAAGTGGTCATTTTTATTGCTGTGTTATTGAAACCAATACAAAGGCAAGTGTACAAGTCTATGGTCTTTTATAATAGTATCAATCAGAGATGGGGGGGATCCGTCAGCTTAGCATCAATGAGTTCAAGTATAACAGGTGCACTTTAAAGAGAAAGGAAGAAAAAAAACACAGTCTTAAGTGAGAATTAACACAGAGAGAAAGAGAAAAGGGGGGGGGGAGCAAGAGGAATCTTGCATTTTACAGTGTAAGCCCTGTGCTTGCACTATCAAAGCAGATGTACTTCCAGCTGAGCGAATCTAGCCAATCACAGCACACATTCCTAGGTCTCTCCTCGCCAGTCCTTGCTGGGGAAGGGTTCGTTTCATGCTCAGAATTTGGAAGACAGATAAAAATGCCAGCTCTAAACTGCCTCTAGGGATCACCTCCCCTCTATAATATGAATGAACAGCATCTTGGCTGGGGCATCCAAACACACACACGAAAAATTGACAGCGCAGCCTTGGTGCTATCTTGAGGCCTTGCCTATATCTCTTCCCCTTCCCCCGGCAGTGCTGTGTTAGCTCCTTGGTTTCTGCATTGGAAGGTGCACTGGATTCTGGACCTCCATGTACGACAATTTGTACCTGCATGGATTTGAAGATTCGGAGGCGGTAAGCATCTCTAGTCATTCCTTGCATCCTTCTAGCTTGTGCAGAGGCAAAATAGATGCTTGCTTAAGTGCAGTCGACGTGTGCCCTGCCATCGAAAAAATTGTCATTTGCATCCTACCGGTCCATTACGAAAGAGGAAATTTGCATTGATGCTTTTTGTGTGCATGTGTGTGTGTGTTTGCTTTTGTGCTTCCTGTTTTATTATTATTATTATTAGTAGTAGTATTATTATCATCATTATTATTATTATCATTATTATTTGTATTATTATTGTATTATTATTATTCAGGATTTATACATCAGTTTCCGCAGCTCTCTGCAAAACAATAGTTAATTCCTTTTTAGAGACATTTAGGTTACAATGGCACTGAAATGTATCTTTTATTAAGCCATCTATAGAATCATCAGATCTAGTCCTATATTTGTTCTGTAGCGATGTATATATGTTAATGAATAATAATGATAATAATCATTAGCATCTCAATATATTGGCCTGCCGCTGTGAATTCTCAAACAGCTTACACTCAAAAGGTAAAAACGTCTGTTCGTATCTATGAGCCAATTGCTGGCATTCCAGACCTGATCAGGGTGGAAGGTCCGTCGTCGTTAGGCCAGCGTAACAAGGACGCCTGGGACCGAACGGTTGAATTATCGGTTTAAGGTTTCGAGAAACACTGGGCGATACTGCTGTATATGTGTAAGCCACTTTAACTGGCGTTACCAAAAAAAAAGCAAAGCGGAAAAAAAAAAAGCTCCCTTATGTAAGTAGAATCGATTTTCATAAATGAGCCCGGTGTGTACGTCATTGCAGATGTGTAAACTTACTGGTGTGATAATCACAAGGGAGCGGATTGCATATCGGCGCTGCCTCTGCGTTCTCTCGCTCTCTCTCTCTCTCCCTCTCCCCCCCACCTTCCTTCTATCAGCAGATATGGTGCTTTACGGTGTTAAAAATGTGCTTTTTCTGGTGTCAGCTAGCCCATGTGCAGATTTAGCATCGCACGCAGACTTAAGCGGCGATGCATCGCGGCGGCCGGGTTCATTTCAAGCGTTGTTCATTTGGACGGCGGTGGGCAAAAGTGGGAAAGGAGGGTGCGAGGAGCGCGTTTCTTGAAAGCTGCCTGCAAAGGATGTGCAGAAACCATTCTCTTTGCATCCTTTCAGGGGGAGGACAGGCAGGAGGGAGGGAGGGATCTTCGCTCCGTCTCTGGAGATGTACTCTTTGTGTAGCAGCAGCAGCAGCCGCTCTTGGAGGGAAAATCAGAAACGCTGGCCTTAGGTCTCCATCATCTACGAGCCATTATTATTATTAATGTCCAGCAATTGGTATAATATATTTGTTTCCCCTTACGCTTATTTATTAGTGATGAGCATTCGGGGTTATTACCGCCAGTTGCAATTATCTACCTCCTACAGGCCTCTGGTACTGTGCTGCACACAATTTTTGGGCTGCATAGGTCTCTACATGTATGTGAAAAAGAGTGTTTGTTTGTTTTTTTCCAATGGAGGAATTGATCAAAACTGGAGCAGACAGAATCTGGAGCGGTTGCTCATAGTGACCAATCAGCTTCTCTCTTCAGTTTGTTCAGATAAGCTTTGAAAATGAAGGAGAAAAGCTGATTGGTCGCCATCGACAACTGCTCCAGTTTTGTTAAATTCCGTTCAATATATGGTAGACCCGGGGTGGACAACTCCGGCCCTCCAGCTGTGCTTTAACTACTAATCCCAACATGCCTCTGGGAGTCATACCTGTAACTGTCAGTCTTGCAATGCCTCATGGGGCTTGTAGTTCCAGAGTTGGTCACGCCTGTGATAGAATGCAGCGGCCGGACGCCCTCTAAAACCTGCCCCCCTAGGACACCGCATATATACAGTCCAATGAGAGTGCCAAACAAGTCAGCATGAAAGTCCAAAAAAATGTAATAATAGAATGGGTTCACAAAGGACAAAACAGAATGGCTAATGCGTTTTGGAGGCCCAAGTACCTCCCCCTATTATTAAAGGCTTTTGGACTCCCATGCTGTCTCATTGGACTGTATATACACTGAGTGGCCAGATTATTATGACCACCCCATCAGTACTTCGTTGGGCCACGAGATAACTCCACGAGATGACTTTGTTGGGCCGCCTCGTGACTCCACGAGATGTGGAAAGGTGATGCGAGGAATCTGACACTGCACTGTTGCTCTTCTGTTGTCTTGTACCAGTCTTGCCACTCTCCGTTCTGCCCTAACATTGACTAGTCGCTGGCGACCACAATTCGCACGTTCAGACCCAGATTTTCGGCTGACAGTCCGGTCTTTAAACACTTTAACAACAGCTGCTCTTGAACATTTAACCAATTCTGCTGTTTTGCTGATACTCACTCCATGGCTCTGAGCGCCAACAATCATCCCACGTTCAAAGGCTGTTAAATCGCGTTGTTTACCCGTATCTTCAGAAAAAAATCACTGCTACTGTGGTAAACAGTAGGTATGTGGGACATCCTGTTTTTGTTGCGAGGTGCCTCAGCGAACTATTGTGCTTTATCACATTCTGACCAATGTTCTGAATATTTGAATCCAGAACCTCACCCGTACTTGTTTTCCAGACTCTAGGCCACTTAGACAGCCTGGGGCCATCTTCAGCAGGGTAAGCAGCAATGGGTGAAGTCTAGTAACCCACAGCAACCAGTCTGCAGCCATTATTCACTGAGGTAGCTTTAGTAAGCTGAACTCGGATTTGTCTCTGTGGGTTCCTGCCATACTGTTATGCAGGGCCGGATTTACTCTCTCTGCTGCCCCAAGGCCGGGTTCCTCAATTGCCTGAAGCAGGGCTAAATGTAGAAGAAAAACTACACCCCCTGTGGCTGTGCTGCCCCTCTACTCCCTGCTGCCCCAAAGCCGGGCCTCGGTGGGTTTGTGGGAAATCCGGCCCTGCTGTTATGACTATCTATGGCTGGCAGGCCTGCTTTGGAGAAAGCAAGAGGATGATTTGTTTATTAAAGGTGGGCAACCTCAACCCTCCAGCTATTGTGGAACTACAAGTCCCATGAGGCATTGCAAGCCTCTAACAGCCACAGGCCTGACTCCCAGAGGCAGAGGCAGGATGGAATTGGTAGTTTCGCCACAGCTGGACTGCTAAGGTTGCTTACCGCTGGTTTAAAGTGTACTTTCATTTCCTTGGGTTTGGGACAGGGCCATGGCTAGTCTTTTCCAAATAGGAATCCAAGACCTACAGCATCTCATTATTAAAGTAGATCTACGCCCAGTTACTAAAATGTAATTTAATGTAAGCTTTCACATTATTGCCATTTCCAAAGTTCAGTCTTTTCAAATCTGCAGCTTTTCGTTAAGGGAATGTTCACACTGTGTGCCGCGATTGACATTTTTCTGCAGTGGATCAACGCCAATCACCACAAGCACGCATAAAAAAACAAGTGTTTTTTGTTCACACTGCAGTGCTGCCTTCAGGTGGGTTGCAATGCGTTGCGGAAAAATGCAACATCCAGCATTTTTCTGCAATGCACCGGAGATCACCTGATGTCACCACACCGCATTTCCGATGTGTTAGATAGACGTGAACGATCAAGTTTGAAAGTAAAAGGTAAGCAGTGCCTAGTGTTGTTACAATATAAGGCTCCGCCGGTGCGCAGCCGCTTCGTTTTAGTGTGCAGGTATATGTGTTCACTCCTTTAGGGCCCATTCACACCAATTGCGGTGCGTTCCAGAGCGGCAACTGCTGGAATGCACAGCAATTGCTCACAAAACTTCCCCCTTGTGCGATGGGACGCGTGGCAAAACATTGCCTGCGTTCCGGTACACTGCAAACGCAAAAAATGCTGCATGCTCTATTTTTTTGCATTCGCAGTGGACCGGAATGCAGGCAATATTTTATCACATGTGACCAGCAGCTGCCGCTCTGGAACGCACTGCAATTGGTGTGAATGGGCCCTAAAAGATCACTTTGTAATCCTGCCATATCCTTGTTCAGGCACTTCCTCTTAGGGCAGAGGTGGGCAACTCCGGCCCTCCAGCTGTGGTAAAGAACTACACATCCCATGATGCATGTGTTTCAGGCAGTGATGCCTGTGGCTGAGAGAATCTTGCAATGCCTCATGGGATTTGCAGTTCCACAACAGCTGGAGTGCCGACCCTGTCTTATGAGGTAACAGCTGTCTCCATGTTCTGCTCCTGCACTATCACCTGGCCACATGTTCCCTTGGTTGAGGCTTCTTCTGGCAATACCGACACACATTGCTTAGGCACTCGCAGGAAGCCAGTCCAGAGCTATGATTTGCAGCCGGAATTGAGGTTAGTGCATGTAGACAGGAAGTGGCTGAAAGAGAATCTACTGTATGAGCACCAAATGCCTTTGCAGACCCAGTTATTGCCTTTTAACAGTAGTGCTGACATCACCCCTTTGCTGTACATAGCCTATGCCAGGGGTGGGCAACTCTGGCCCTCCAGCTGTGCTTTAACTACAAATCCCATCGTGCTTCTGCCTCTAGGAGTCATGCCTGTAACTGTCAGTCTTGCAATGCCTCGTGGGACTTGTAGTTCCACAACAGCTGGAGAGGTGGAGTTGCCTACCCCTGGCCTAATGCAGGCAGCGAAGCTGTGGGAGGGGCGCAACAGGCTCCCCCCACTACAGGCTGCCTGTGTTCTGTCGAAATGGCCAATTCGTCGAGATCTCCAACTCGTAACGTCACATCCGTTGGAGATTTCTAAGAGATGGCGCTAATGCGCGTGCGCCAGCCTTGCCCTTTTTCCAAGCCTCGTCGACTTGCCCAATTGCCCTAAGTGCGCCTGTGCGGCCTCACAATCCTCATCGAGCTCTCCAACTGGCATCACTGCTTGTGCCATCGGATGCCCGCGCAGGCGCACTATCGCACATTAGAGAATGCGATACTGCTCTTAGGTGGCCGCGCAGGTGCACTGACAGGAGTTGGACATCTCGACAAGTTGGACATCTCGATAGAACACCTGCAGAGAACTACAATAGAGGGCGTAGACAAGACCAGTCACCCTGCACACGGAGAGAGAGCAGCAGTGAGCAGTCTTTAGTGTAGTTTCATTCTGGATTACAGCACAGATCTGGAGGAAATACACAAAGCTCACCGAGATCCAACGAAGAACTCTGGGGAAACTTATTATTACGGTAACCCTTGTAGTGGGGCTACCCTTGCACTGAAAGGGTTAAGTGCTCATTTTGGTCCAGGGAGGGAAATAATAAAGTTATACTGACCTGATCCTATGAGCCGGCTTGCTCTTGGACCGGTCCCTGGAGCCTCGTTTCCCCCTCTGCTGCAGCAGTCTAAAGTCAGTGAGTCTTCAAGTCTATACGCTGTGTATGAGATGTGAGGACGCTGAGGGACAATCCATCGCTGCATGGAGGAGGAGAGAGGCTGGAGCCTGACATTTAGTTTTGTTTAAATATCATTAACAATTGACATTTTTCACCCTTTTATCTCAAAACTGCTGATCTCTTGCAGCCTCTTTCCAGCCACTTCCTGTCTATACGCACTGTAGCAACTTCTACACACCATTGCTCAGGTTTCCTGTTGCTTTTCCTGATGGTGGCAACAGCAGAACATGCCTGTGCAATGTGTGCTCGTCGTCTCCATTGGGAGGGCGTGTGACGGGGTGACAACACAGGAGAATGATTGTGAGAAGGGACAGAGTGTTGTCACCTTATAACAGGAAGTGGCTGAACAAGGATCAGGGGAGGAGCTCCGTCTAGTATTTTCATGGAAGCTGCATATGTATCAAATGACAGTTCACTTTTGGGATGATTTTAACATTTTAAAGGCGATATGATGATTTAAAGTTGATGTTTTAGTGATCATGTGACTTCTAAAGACTGACAGAGCGGATGTCTCATGAGCAATACTAACATTGTGCATACATAGAACTCTGGACTGAGATTACATGAGCTGTCACAAAGATTCAGACACTTCAGACTTGGCAGTGACACCAGCGATTGGTTCATATCTTCATCATGAGACCACACGGCACCACTTCAATGTTCATCTTCTTTTGTCAGGAAACTTAAAGCGGACTTGTCATCACGTATATTACCCCATGTGACGTACAAGCATGCTGCTCAATGTGTAGGTACTCCCCCTGACCATGCCTTCATCTACTTGGAAGGGTGGCACCATCTTTGTTCAGGCATCATTCAGGGCTCGTTCACACCAATTGCAGTGTGTTCCAGAGAGGCAGGTGCTGGAGCGCACAGCGATCGCACACTAAACTTCCCCCTTCCTTCTGCAGCAGGAGAGGCCGTGGCAGTGCATTGAAGTCAATGGCACCACGCAGCCACGCCCTCCCCCCCTCCATAGCGAGTCTATGGTGGGCTCTGCAGGGTCACTCTCATGTGGGCTTTTTGGGATCTCAGGTGGGCTCTGAAAGGGGCCTAACTAGAAATCACAGGGCCCCATACAAAATGTTGCTATGGGGCCCTGTGGCTTTTAGTTACAACCCTGGGTCTACCTTCTACACAATAATATCAACGCACTTGCAGTACCATGGCACCCCAATTGCACCCCAAACACTGCCGGGAAAACATGTGTTTCTTTCTGCAAATTGATGTGCGTTAAACACACGCAAACACGTGGTGAGAGAACACGGTACGTCTGTAGTAGAACCTGCTACATAAGCTACTTTCCATCGTTTGTTGCGCAAGCAGCACCCATTGAAATCAATAGGCGACACGTGGCAAATGCGGGGGAAAAAATGTGCATGAACGCGTGCAAACACAACATGCATTCACAGAATGCAAAAGTGTGAATGGGGACTAACATGCGCAGCCAAAATATAGCGCATGTGCTGTTTTTTGGCAGTGCACTGCAATGCGCATCCATCAGAAGGTGCGTTGGGATGCCATTCAAAATAAATGGCAGTGCGTCACACCAGCTGTGCGTAATAGTAAAGCGCTCGATAACATTTGTTACTGTACAAACATGGTATGAACGGGCCCCAAGTGTCCCTAATCACACATACTTCTAGCACTATAGAAATCACAATCACCGGACACTTAGGCTACGCTCACACGAGGTGATTCCTGAATCCTGCTTTAGGAATCCCAAATGTCCCATTCAGATGCAGCCGCTGTCACCTGTTCAAGTCAACTACCAGGTGACAGCGGCCCCATCTGTAAGCTGCACTTCTCAATGGCATGTGATATGAGGATTTTCATACTGCGCTGGGCCTCTGTATGGGAGGAGCCTCTTTATACATATCATTGTATTTACTTACAGTGCTGTCTAAGTCCCTGTTCACACTTTGGCATTCTGTGTCAAAAGCGTGTCATGTGCGTGCATTGGCGCGTGTTCACGCAACGTGTCAAAAAATGTGTGATGTGCTTGTTGTGCCATTACTTGTCAAGTTCACATCATGATGTTGTACAAATGCACGTTGCGGTGGTACGGGCATTTGTTTCCCGTGTTTGGTGCGTGTCCCCATTCATTTCAATGGGCATCAAACACGGCTAAAGTAAGAATTTGTAGCAAAATCTGCGACATGCGTTCTGTGTTTTTTCCCCACGTGTTCATGCACGTTTGAACCTCCTGTTTGTCCAGCCACATTTGGGGTACCATCAACTAGTGATGGCACCGCAAGCGCGTCTTGGTGTTTATTGATACATTTCGTGAACGCATGTCAAAGCGTCCCACATTTTCCTCACATGAATAGGGCCTAGTGGCACCCCAATTGTGCCCATTAAAAGGCGCATCAAACACGTGCTCAAAAAAGCTGAAAGTGCTGCATCATCATCATCATCTTTGCTGCATTAGTCGCACGTGCGACAGCCAACTAGAAATTAATAGATTGACGTGTGGCAGTGGTGGCAAAAATGCACACGAACGCATACAAAACCCGCGCAAAAGCGAATGATAATTCACGCATCATGAAGTAAGAACGGGGCTTCAGGGCCCCAAAGCTGATATCACATGTGGAGCCTATTTTGTTGATCACCAGCTATGCAAATCCAATGTGTGGTGTTAGTAAATCGGTACATTGTAATGTCACCTTTTGGGGCCTATTAAAGTATAACTGCAACTTTTAGTTTTTGCAACAAGCCCCCCGCCCCCGCCCCCCTTTTCTTTTTTTTCGCTCCGGAAAGACGGATCCCTGCACCTGTATCATTCTTTTTCATAGGAAATGTACAGTGTTTTCTTTTCCTATGAATCTCCTATATATGCTTTGTTTGTAAATAGTTATATTTCTTTCTAATCGGATAAACATGAAACATGTCACATGATCATTGTTTATACTATGTGCTGAAAACTATTCCGCGCTAATAAAACTCTAAGTGATCAGAGGCCGACTCTAAAAGGGTCATTCACAAAGCTGCCGAAGGATCCAGCCGTAGCTTCGGCTGATCCTTCGGCTCACTTCGGTTGTGGGAGCCCTTCAGTTCAGTCAAACGGAAGGGCTGCTGTACCGGCTATTCACTATAGCCCGTACAGCAGCCAAAGGTAGCCGAGCGGCTCAGCCGAGCCGCAGGCATATGCTTCGGCTCGACTGAGCCGAAGTGACAGCCGAAGCAGGGCGAACGGCCTGCTGAAGGCCCGGCCTTTCGACCCGCAAATGACAGCTGGGCAGAGCCCAGTTGTAATGACAGATCAGCGTCCCCAAATGACCTGGAGACGCTGAACTGTCATTAAACAATAACAACTGGCCGGAGCCGGCCTTGAAGTCACAGCCGGATCTGCCCAGTTGTTATTCATTGGCCGGGACCTGCTAGAAGCAAATAGAAAACAGTTGGGCGGAGCTAGCTGTCACTGCTAGTTCCGCCCATTTATTTTTTTATGTAATTTGTATTCAGCCGTACTGAGCCGGAGTGAATAGCCGAACGTTGTTTGGCTCACTTCACTTCGACTGGGCTATTCACTCGGCTGCCTTCGGCAGCTTTGTGAATAACTCCCTAAATTATTGCGCCACACTGTGCAACCAAAAATGTGGTATTTTCTTTACCTTTCACTTTCAGTGATCAGGGTCATTGGGACAAATAGAGAGGCCGAATCTCCATAACAGGGACACAGACAGCAATACAAATCTGACAGGTGTTCTAATCCCTCTATTCCAAAAGTAAAAAGAAAAAAGCGTTTGTTTTTTTTGCACTAATACAGAAAGTCCAACTAACTTAGCCACAGGGTCCTTCCAGACATGCGGACACTGCTGGACTTTCTTATCCGAGAGCCCAGTGTGCTTTGTAAACGGAGAATCATTGTTCCACCATGTAATAAATTTAGATGTAAGCTCCAACTGAAAGAGACGCAGAGCACACTGGGAATCCAGGAAGTTGGTGGAAGTGATGGGCAGATGGAAGGCAGCACATAAAAGGGATTATTTCATGTAAGCTTTGATTGTATTATCAGAAACAACTCTAGTATGTATTCCTATTACAATGCTGATGTGATAACAGGATAGTATATGGTGGGACTTTACTCCTTTACTATGACTTCCTCATTTTTACTTGCTGGTTATTCTGTATTTTGAGTATTTTCATTTGCAAACAGAGTTGTAAATGGTCCTTCTAGTGGTCACATGATGTATATTAACTTATTAACACCTCAGTGATTGCTGAGATACGCTTAGTTAGCCCTAATATCATTTTTTTTGTAAATAGGTCAGACATAACCCGTAGACTTGCACTAAGTACAGAAAGTCAGGCGGCTCAGTCATGGTGCAGTACTAGTGGCCGCCCCCATGTCCATATATATCTACAAAGCGGCACAGTCATGGTGCAGTTCTAGTGGCGGCCCCCATGTCCGTATACATCTACAAAGCGGCTCAGTCATGGTGTAGTACTAGTGGCGGCCCCCATGTCCATATACATCTACAAAGCGGCTCAGTCATGGTGCAGTACTAGTGGCGGCCCCCATGTCCGTATACATCTACAAAGCGGCTCAGTCATGGTGCAGTACTAGTGGCGGTCCATATACATCTACAAAGCGGCTCGGTCATGGTGCAGTGCTAGTGGCGGCCCCCATGTCCATATACATCTACAAACTATAAAATATTTGTAACATGAACGCTCGGGTTCTTAACATAAAGCCGCTCACATTGCATGTAATTTTAAGCAGAAAATCTAAACAGACTTTTTCTTCCCTTTAAAGAAGAATTTTTGGCAAAACACAGAAATCATTATGAGCTGAAAAAAAATAATCCGCCCATTGTAATGTACATACACTGACCAAGGGAGGTGACACGGCCGTCCAGACAGAGTTTTTACATTTTTCAAGAAGTTATTGATTTCCTGCAAATATAGGAAGTGCCCAGAGGAGCTGGTGACCTATTTTCTTCAATCTTGTGTTTTGCACGGTGCCATCCGTGAAGTTACTTCGAGCACCATTTATTTGATTGTTGGCCGGGACTGCTGAAAGGTGTGCGGAGGGCACCTCCATCAATTGTAGCAGATGAAGACGGCGGCGGGGGCGCCGCGGGCAGCATGAGTATTACACACAGTGACTCATACCTCTGTATTACACACAGTGACTGTTACCTCTGTATTACACACAGTGCCTGATACCTCTGTATTACACACAGTGACCCATACCTCTGTATTACACACAGTGCCTGATACCTCTGTATTACACACAGTGACTCATACCTCTGTATTACACACAGTGACTCATACCTCTGTATTACACACAGTTACCCACACCTTTGTAATACACACAGTGACTCTCTATCTTCCTATGACATAGAGTGCATTATACTTCTATATCTCATGCAGTGGCTTATACTGCTGCATTACTTCTGTATACACCCCTCTGTTATATACAGTGTCTAATACCCGTGTTATTGCCGGTTTTGTTTTCCGTGTTTGCCACGCCTCTCAATTGGTTTCAGTAGGTTTTCGCACGTGCAACAAACGCAGAAAGTAGTACAGTAGCAAAATTTGCAACATGTGTTCCGAGTTTTTTTCCTCCTCGTTTGTGCGTTTTTTAACATGAGAAAACACGGAAAGACAACCGCGCGTTTACCCGGCCGCATTTGGGGTGCCATTAACTAATAATGGCACGGTAACACCATCGAATAGCGTATTTTCAAAGGGTGCTCTCTTGCTGAAAGGCTGCAAAAGAGAACCCGTGTGGGGACCTAGGTCATATTTTTACCTTTCCCCAACTTCTGTAGTGCAGAGGACAATGTGATCTTCCGCCGACAGCCGACACAGCTTTTATGAATTTGGTGGAAGACTTCCTATTACTACAGCACTGCCAGAAACTACACATGTGTGATTCGCTTTGTTCCAAATCAAAATTCAGACAGTATTCGGATACATCCGAATGTCAGAATCCCAATACATCTGAATGTGTCCGAATCCAAATTTCCGTTTCCAAATTTTAGATTCCGTCTGAATTTCGTTCAAAAACTAAACTGAATCGAACATGTGACTTTTCTGGCCAATCAGATGTGTTTTTCTGTTTAATGCATCCGAATGGGTCTGAACACGAATTTTCGTTATGGTAACATGAGAGCCATATACCGTATATACATTTAATACTAAAGCTGAGGCTCCTAGACCCGAATGGTAATCGGGATCTGAATTTCCGAATTGCAATCGGGAGCTCCCAAATGCCATTCGGGCCTGGGAGCCATATACATATATTACTAAAGCTGAGGCTTCCAGTCCCGAATGCAAATTGGGTATGTGAAATTCAGCTTCAGTATTAATCTCTGTATATGGTTTCTGTGGTATTCGCAATGAATATTTGTAAACTCATCCGAAACTAACGAAAAATCGGATTTCGTCCGAATCCGGACCGAATTGAATTTCGGATCCGAATCCCGAAAAATAACAAAATATCCAAACCGAACCAAATTTTTTCCGCAGCTTACATGTCTACCAGAAACGCAAGACGCTATCGGTGTGGGCAACTCCGGCCCTCCAGCTGTGCTTTAACTACAAATCCCAACATGCTTCTGCCTCTGGGAGTCATGGTTGTAACTGTCTGTCTTGCAATGCCTCATGCCTAAATGAGATTGTATGCAAATTGGATGTGTATGTGGCCAGCCTTGTAGGGGTTATTGGTGGAGAAGGAGTGTTGACTAGGATCTCAATGTCTGAATGGGAAGAAAGTACTTAGTATTATTTTCAAGCTACTTGGAGGCTTTTCCGGGAAGATTATTTGCTACAAATTGAAGAGGATCAATTAGCTTTCATATGTAACAGCATCCCATGGAGTAAGTACAGGTTCCACTGTAATCTCTACCTATACAATTGTGCTGCATTTGAATCAAATTATTCTGTAGGCTGTGAAAGCCGGCCTCACCCTGTGCAAAGCAACAACACAGGGAGAACTGCTGAATGTTTAATGCTTCCCCGGCTGCTTCGGAGCAGCTGTAAATATCGCATGTGAAATCATACGGCTTTCCACCTTGACGCTGAATTGAGAACTTGTTGCAGCACTGGTTAAGGAGGTTAAACACGGAGGGTGTAAAAGCAAAAGGAAAAACAGAGTATTTATGTGTATCCAGCTCTAGCAGCATGTACAAATAGTACTGTGTATTCTCCAGTTAAACCGAAACATATTTACATTTCCAAATTTTGTAAATGGGTTAGAACCTCCTCTGTCCCCATCGGAAAGATTTCCCCATGTTTCCTGTCTTGGGGACACAGCGGGAAGAGAGAAGAGGTATCCTCAAAGTGGAGGGAAATCCCCCTTTGACAACTGTCGCCAGAATTGGTGTTATCTCACATCCCTTTTATTTGGTGGTTGAATTTGCATAATACAATTTCCAAATTTTGGAAAGACGGGTTAGAACCTCCAGGTTACCCGTTGGAAGGATTTTCCCTCGTTTCCTGTCTTGGTGACACAGCAGAAAGAGAGAAGAGGTATCCTCAAAGTGAAGGAAAATCCCACCTTTGACAACGGTCAGCAGAAGTGGTGTTGACTGAGAGGTATGCCGTTTATGAGGATAATCACATGTAGCTGTTTGTGTTCCGAACTGTTTTCCTGAAGAAGTGATTCTCTCTGTAGCTATAGAGTCTCTCTGTAGCTATCCAAGGCCCAAGGACATAGGGCCACCCCACTGGAATAGCCAGTTTCTCTCTGGAGAGCCGTTCAGCTGGCTGCAGATCACTTTCCCAGCTACCTCTGCCGACTGCCTCATCAAGTGTGTCCTGTCTGAGGACCTGAGGGAGGGAAACTGAACAACCTATCTTCCCTGAATGTGTCCACAAACCCAGAGAGTTGCAGGAAATGAAAGGAGTCTGCGCCTGTATCTGAGCATGGCAAGCAAATGGGCACTTTGCTACACTCCATCCCATTTGAACTTGCTGTCATTGGCAAGTCTACAGACCATTCAGATTCATTCTGAGCAAAGTGTATAACGGGTCTCCCGAAGTTAGTTCTCTGGATATGCCTCAGGGGTTCCATCTTCAAGGACAAAAAGTGATGTGTCTTAGACGTCTCAGATGGCGACTTCAGGCACTCCAGTAGATGGTGGTTCAAAGGGCTTCACTACAGATGCCTGGACCTGAGCTGAGTGACCAGTAGGTAATATTGTGTTGTAATATTGCAAGGTTCCATGGCTTCTCCTGGGAGTCTTGGAAATAATAGTGGAAGAACAGGAGGCAGCCACCATTGAACCTCTGGTGGCAGAGATGTTTGTGGCTCATACACTTGGATGGGTTCTTTGAAAACCCCTTTATGGGCCTCTCTGTGGGTCTTAATGGGTTTAAGGAGTTTGCGGTTTAGGCTTCTTGGTTTTCTTGGGTTCCTTCCCATTGGATATCACAGACACGTCTGGAATGGGCTGTAGTAGAACAACTTATGGGGCTTTTTTTGGCCAGTATACAGCTATCCTTTAAAGCCTAATTGCAGTTTAGGCAATAAACAAAAAATGTATCCCTAGGGCCTAGGGAATTCTTAAAAATAAAAAAAGCAGTTTTGGCTGCTAAACTATCTCTGTTGCTGTCCCCCACAGACTCACCCACTCACCAATCCAGTGGCACTCCTCTTCCAAGCTTAATGATGACCAATGTAATGCAACCAAATTCCTGTGAGCGCAAGGTGTCAGGCTCCACTGTGCCTTGAGATCACAGGAGAATGGTGCAGAGCGTATAGCATCTGCCCACAGTCGATAAATATAAGAGGGCAAAGAGGACCTGTGACATCACCAGACCGAACCAAAGGCACCTGGAAAAGCTGAGCCTAAACTTAGACTTTATTGCAGGTTTGTCCTTCTTGTAGGAATGAGTCATTGAGGTGCCTATAGACATATGAAGGCATTTGCTGGTCAAGCAACAATCCTATGTCTGTAGGGCACCAGACGCCCCCTGGTAAATGTATCACATGCAGAAGCATGCAGCTGTTAATAATTACACTTATTTTAGTACATTCCACATCAGAACGGCTCTGTGCTGCTAGTGTGAATGAGGCCTTAGGGATAAATGACTCCAAAAAAAAGAAAAAAAACAGAAATTAGCCAGAAAAGCGGCTGTGTCAGCAGCGAAAGAAAAGATGTTAAAATCCATCAGAAGTAAAGCAAATGCAACGTGCCTGCCGACCTTGACTTCAATGTGGAGAAATAATGATGAATAGCGGAATGAACATAACGCATTATGTAAGCAGACATTTGCAGAATAATAGGAGCGAATTCTTGAAGCGAGCCATCTCTCCCAGTGACTTGCATCGTGCCGCTGATGTGATTTGGATGGAGTGGGTAGTAATCTCCAGAGGATTGTATGCTGATGAAATGAGGGGGCGGAGGTAGGCTGTGTATTGATAGGACCGAGGAGGACACAGTAGAAATTATGCCTAACTAGACAGAAACTAAACTAGCTTATTCTTTGTTCCAGCAGTGCTGCTCAAAATGTTTATTTTCCATTAGTTTAGGTAGATCCAAAATCCTTATTGGATGACTTTTATTTTGCTGAAGCACTATAGGGGGGGCGGGGGGCAATTTATCAAAACTGGAGCAGACAAAAACTGGAGCAGCTGTGCATGGCAACCAATCAGCTTCTCTCCTCAGTTTGTTCAGTTAAGATTTGGAAATGAAAGAGAGAAGCTGATTGGTTGCAGTGCACAGCTGCTCCAGTTTTTGTCTGCTCCAGTTCTGATAAATTTCCCTCTGTGCATTATAAGCAACTGCCTTTTAGAAAATGCTGTTTTCACTTTACTTTCATCCTTTATATGCATGTCATTGTTGACCACATACCTCCCAATGTGTATAAGGGGCACATTACAGCACGAAGTATGACGGCAAAGGCAGGGTCATCCCTATAATGAGGCAGCCTAAGGTGGCATCACATTGGGTCAAGTGGAGGGGGTGTGTCTGCCGCCCCCTTTCCATGGATCCCAACTTGAAAAAAGTAATTTCAGGGAGGTGCCCTCTGACCCCCCTCCCTTTCCCCCCATCCCCAGGGGGAGGGAGAGCACCCCCTGAAATGATGGCAGATAGCAAGAAAGCTAATGCTTCTCGTGCCGTCAGAATAATAAAAAAAAGAAAAATACAATAAAAAAAGAAAAACAGCCTAGAAATGAATAGCTAGGCTTCTATTGGCTGTTTCAATTTGCAATAGCCAATAGCAAGCTAACTATTGCAACCGCCCTCTGCTGCTGTCAATCAGCAGAGGGGGACCTGAATTTTTCTATCAGGTCCTGAGGACCTAATGGAGAACTTCAGGTCCACCTCTGCTGATTGAGAGCAGCAGTGGGAGGGTGCAATAGCTAGTCTGCTATTGGCTACTGCAAACTGAAATAGCCAACAGAAGCCTAGCTATTCATTCCTAGGCTGTTTTTCTGTTTTTCCTCTGACTGAGGGCAGCCAGCAGTTCCGATGTCAGAAACCCCCCCCAAAAAAAACAGATAGCAGGGAAAATTCTATGAGCTGGCTGACCACTGGCCTGGTCATAGATGGCCTTGGAAAACACAGGAAATCCCATTTATAGTACATCAGAGATGACATCACAGGGAATCCACTCTAACCGCACTGAGAAAGAACCCTTTAAAACAGAAGCAAAAGCCCAAGAGCTGATTGTTTGAGCCCTTGGCTTAGCGCTGAACCCTGGCTATGTTAGCACAAACACCCATTGCTACCCGCTATAGCCCCTTCCATCAGGCACCATTGTAAAATACAGCTGGGAGAGGGAAATGTTACTGCAGATCCACTTTAAAAGGCACTCAAGACATGATTGGTTCTGACCTATTAGCAAAATTTAGCCATAAGTTAAAAAAAGAGGAATACAGGGTGAAAAATGTGTGGCGGGTCTGTGGCGACATGTGAGTGGAAGGGGTTAACGGTTTTCATCTTCGCGTGAACTCAGTAAGCTGTTTGCTTTTGTCTGAAAGCCGTTTTCACAAACACACTCAGCGTGAAATTATAGGTGTGTAGCGTGGCGGTTCATGTTGAGAAAATGGCAGCAGCTTATATTCTTTCTTGCCTTTAATCTGCAACGTCTACAACTTAACATCTTGAGTGATATAATTACATGATTCATGAGTCATCTTAATCCTTGGAAGGCGTCCATTTTGTACATATCGCCATGCTGCCCAGGAACTCTGCATAGCGGCCTGGAGTTGTGTTTTCGGGGCATGTCAGAGTTTGTTTATGATCTGTTAAAGCAAATCCATCCGATATGACACCAGGTTGGTGTTGAAGAGCAGATTAAAAGAAGGATGGTAATGGTTGTTACCTGATTGATTCATGCTTTCATTTGCGCTATATTGAACTGCCACTTTAAGATCCAGGCAGCTCCAGGGCTCATAGTCATCAAATATTACGTTTTAATCAGTTGCAGGAATCCACTGGCAGTTCTGTTCTCTACAATGTGTTCCTGTGCATGCCATTCAGCCAAAACCAATCATGTTTGGGCAGTGAATCTTAACATTCACTCATTCAATTCAATGGTAATTATTATATATGTACACAGTTGTGAAGGGTTTATGGTTGCCCCTGTATTTAGCTCTAATTACCCAGTCAGAGTCTTTAAGGAGAACTATGAGGTGAGTGAAAATAAATTATCCTCATAGTTCGAGCCGACATGTGACAATGAAACTGTCACACGTCGGCTCAATAGATCGGGAGGTGAGCGACCGCATACCGTCGCTCGCTGACTTCTCGATCATCTCACAGCAGAGAGCGGTGAATTTCAGTCACCGCTCCCTGCAGGGATTCCCCCCTCCCCGCTCCGATCCTCCAGCGCCGACTAGAGGAATGGAGGGGTTGGGTATAACTGTCTCTGCCTCTAGATAGGCAGAGCCAGCTGTCATTCACGCCGCTATGTGGATCTCGACAGTAAAGTCGGAATCCGTCCCGGCTGCGCAGTCTCAGTATACCGCGAGCTCTATCTCGCGATATACTGAGCTTTGGGTCACGGGAGGAGGTTAGTATATGTCCTCCCGTGACCCTTAAGAGAACTATGGGGAAAAACGCTTACCCCATAGTTCTCCTTTAAGCTTGAGAAACAGGCATCACAGGTCATTTTAGGTCTGAATGGTGCAGCCCTCTTAATTGCCCAACTGCAAACCCTGTCACCCAGCTTTTGAGTATGCATAGCACGTTCTAATAATAAAACCCAGTCACTGCTACATTCCTCTTAAAGAGGATCCTGATGTGTGAAAGCTGTGCCCAGAAAAAGGCGGGCAGAGCGCAAAGGACTAGTCAGCAGTATTGACTGTGGTCTCCCTGTAGTTTAATCTTTCCCCATTACTGGCTTACCAAGCCTTTTTCTGTACTCAAGGCGGCAATCTTGGCAGAGACAGGGCTTTGCTTCCTCATGTCAGAGCCTCCAGCTAGCAGAGCAGTGAGCAACACAGTGGTGACATCATTCTAAATCCCAAAATAAGTAGTGCCTTAGATCACACTAAAGGTGACCATACACCTATCAATCATCATTTGGAAATCGCCCACGCATGATCTTTCGTACAATTATCGATCAGTTGATGGGAACCCAACAATTGTTTTTACTGTACTCCAGGCCGAATTTCCTCGATCGGTCAGGCTGGAAAACTTTATTCGAATCGAACGAAAATCGGTGGATTAGTGGCGTTTTGGTACGAAAAAAATCGCAACATGAACACTGCACATGGGCAATCGAAAATCTGTTCTGTCGATCGACAAAATTCGGTGAGTTAGTATTGCTAACGAACGATTATCGAAACGACATTGGCCTGTGCATGATAGGGTATTCGAGTGGAAATCGAACAAGGGTTTCGATGACGGCACGAAAAAAATCTAACGATAACCGATAGGTAAATGGCCAGCTTAAAGGACTGCTAACTACACTGCACTGCAGATATACAGGCCTGAGACTGTAGCCACTGGATTGCCTAGGAACTCCCAGGTAGTGCATACCTCCCAACTGTCCCCCATTTGGAAATAAATCCCTCTGCCCTTCTTTCATCCTCAGTTGTCCTTCTTTTTCGTCTGATGTACAGATAGCTATGAAAATATTCTATTTAACTACCATAAGTGTTATTCTGCACTAAAACCTTCACCTTATCTCTTAATTGTCTTGTTTGCTATTTTGAAAAGCCAATATAAAGGAAAAGTAATGTAGAAATGTTTGTGGGTTTAACCAATTTGTAGCATATACATTCTAAATGGTCTGCATAACTGGGGGCATGGGAGGGGTATCCTTTGCCTAAATATGTTGTGCTGGAAGGTGTCCCTCTTTCTCATCTTCGAAAGTTGGGTGGGATGGAAGTGCAATGCCATTTTCAGGAGAATTTAAGACAAAATGTACATTTTTCAGAGTACTTGTATGACACAAATAACATTTCTAAATGTTTCCTATAACCTAGCAAATCTGAACTTTTTCAGGTCCATTTTAACTATGGACTTATTTAAAGTGGAACTGTACCCAGTAAAGACACATCCGATCTATGTTGTACAGTCTCACCTGAGCGTTCAAGCTGATGGCCAGGGATCCACCACCGATGAACATAGGACTAGCAGAGATTTTGTTTGGGTAGCATTATATCACTATGACGTGACCTGCAAGTTCTCCTGAACACTTCCCCAGAACAGCTCCATCACATCCTGTGCACAAAGGGACAGCATGGAGGGTGGAAATGTTTGCACTGAACAACTGTAGCCATTTGAAAGTAATTTTTCGTTTATCATCTTTTTCTATTTTGTAAAATATTTACAAATTTAGATGTACAGAATAGAAAAAGTATGAGTGGTATTGAATATCGAAATACATAATAATTATTTTTTTTAAAAGACCCAACGATAAAATAAATTGTTTTTTTTTCTCACATTGCAATGAATTAGTATAAACCATCTGAAATTTGTATTATGAATTAATTGATAAGAATAGGAAAATTCCTAATATCCAAATACTGTAATGAAACATTTGAAAGTAATTGATATACATAGGGCCTGAACATTTATATACATTGCTACTTCAGGTACCCCACATGTTTTGTTTTTTTTGACAGCTACAGTTCAGCTTTATAGCTCAACTCCGTCCACAATACTCTTAGCAAGTTTAAAGGGTTGCCTTAAAAGCAACTTCTCATCATAAAGGCTTTTTTCCATTCCCGGCTTGTTTCCAGGCCGGGTTTAGTATAGCTCACACTGTGCTTTCAGGCAACTCGAATGTAAGCGCTTGCGGTCTCATAGATCACAGTGGTGTGGTCATGTCTCTGCACCGCTCTCCTCCACCCCATTTTCAAAACGAAGCCTGTGTGTTTTGTGAATGGCCTGGAGGAGATGGGGACAGATGGAAGGAGGCTGCTGGAATAAGGCAAGTATTACACATTATTTATTTACCCTTAGGCCCCGTTCACATTGAGCGGTTCGCAAATCGCGCGATTGTCGCGCGATTTGCATTTTGCGCGATATCGCGTCCGTCCAGTTTTTTCCTCCATTGAAGTGACAGGACCCCATGTTGTTCTACAGTATGTGCCCATTTACATCACATTACCCCAATCCAATATTTAAAAGAAACTCATCGCACACCTGCCCGGATAATACCCTCAAGTATCGGGTTGGTGCCAAGCGACCACGGATGCATCTGCAAATCAGTATAAGTATGAAAAAGTCATTCGCACTCCAGCTCAAGTTCAGTCAATATTTTATTGACCTCTGTGGTGTCACAACATGGCCATGTTGTGACACCACAGAGGTCAATAAAATATTGACTGAACTTGAGCTGGAGTGCCAGTGACTTTTTCATATTTATTACCCCCAATCCGGCACGATCAGGTCCGGAGAAACGGATCTGCCCGTGCAAAAGGGGCCCAAAACTCTCAACATTTTTTTTTTTTTTTAATAATGAATCCAAGTCAAACAAATATATATATTGTTCATCAAAGTATTTCTTAAAATTTCTGCCTGAGCACTTACAATCATCATGTTTCCGAACAGCTCCAACTCTCTCAGCTCAGCTTCCTGAAACCTATTGTTAAGTACAAGATCACAAGGGACAGAGCAGTCTCCAGCAGCTGTCAGTCTACTAGCTTGGAAAAGGGAGAAGGGAGGAAGGAGGAGCAGGGTGGAGAGGATTGTCCGGCCTTGCTGTCGCTGTGTGTTTGTGGATACACACAACTTACTAGCACTCAAGACTGGCTCCATGGGATCCTGCAAGGGAAGGAGCCACCCTAAAACAGGATATCAGGGCCAGTGCTCAGGGGACCAGCTAATTCTGCAGAACACAACGCATCAAGGACCAGCATTCATTGTTAGGTATTTCATAAGCATTTGAAATTGCTTAAAAACCTTGTGACTTTAATATCGCTTTAATGATATTCAATGAGTGTTAGGGCCATACTGCAAGGGTATTTTTCTCTCATCTGTTCTGTGATGACCTGATTGTTAAATTGTTAACATTTCAGCAGTGATTTGTCATAGAGAATAATCTGGGTCTGTGGCATACCGCTTAGTCATAGTGACAGGTTTGCGTTAAAAATTTAAGACAAGCTTGCTTTAAGAATGTAAGAAATTAATTCTTATTGGTTAAGGGAATTTTGCTCTTTGTGCTGCAGTAAAATAATTTGTTCCTAATTGTTGAATACTGCTCATTGCACAAAATGTCTGTCTACCCAGTGAGCAGATAACAGGTGCACTTCAAATGAAATTTACAGAATCTTTTAATTCTAAGGAAAAGCCAAGCAAAGAATTCCCAAAGAGACACGATGTGACACACACAAAGCAGCTCCACTGCAATATTCTTTCTGTAACTATAGTGATTGAATAATGCAGTACAGAAGAACAAGTTACAGGGTTTTTTTTCAAGCTATTCAGACTCAGGAAGACATCACTTGAAAACTTTGAAGTCGATCATCAAAAAAAGACGTCAACAAACTGCTTTTCTGCATTGTGCCTCTTCAATCTAGTATATAAGGTCATTTTATGTATTTTATGTGCAAGTAAAGAGCAACTTCAGGCAACAATTGAAATCAGTTGGTGAACTGGTAATACTTTCCAGGAAACTGTAATGGCGCTTCAGTCAGAAACTCAAACAGCCTTTCATTTGAGTTTTATAAATACAAATGAGCCAGAGTATGGCATTCACCCTACATATGACTCCGGGCTCTCTCTGAAAACGGTGTATTTGAAATTCACATTCCTTTGTCACTGAGGTACATGAGAATCCATAAATCCAGTATACTTTTGTAGTTCCTCCTTCTAAAACATATAAAAATATGAGAATATTAGCATCCCTTGTCTCCCTTTCAATAAGAATGGGGTGCACTGATTGGCCACAAGATGGTGCTGTGCATATAACAAAAGATATGGTCTTCAGCTCCAATAGGAACAATCTTGCAACTAAGGTTCTAGGGATGCTGAAATGTACTCCCTTTCTTCCTTTTCTTAGAGACAGGTCAGCTTTAGGATGATGATCAAAACAGAGAGGAGATTATTGAGCTCACCAAAAAAAAAAAGTGGTCTGTGCTTTCAGTTTTTAAAACCATTCAATGGTTTTGCTTAGCCATTAAAATAATGTAACAATGTATCCTCGGTTTATCAATGCTTAGCACGCTATCTTTTTAGCACTCTTCCTCCTTGGTGTGTTATAATTATAGGGAATCTTTTTGCCAATTCAGGGCAAAGTTACAAGTTTTGTTTACAAGGCACCCAACCCTGCCCACTGATGCTTACCCTCCCTGCGCTCCACTGCCATTCCGTTCATCTGTCTGAGCCTGTGGAACTACCTTGTACTTTTGGGTGTAGTGGAGCATGTGACCTTTTTCCCTTCCTCTCCGGATGCAAACACTGTCATGTGGGGGAGCGGAGATGGTGTTTAACGCTATGTAAGCTCTAACACAGACCTACAGATGGATTAAACTCCCAAAGGCAAACAGTTTGGAAGGGGAGCTTTACCTGTTCAAAATCATCCACTCACATTCAGTAGCTCTCCAAGAAGTAGGATGCCGCTGTATTAGGGGGCACCACACACTTGTGGCCAGCGAGGCATGCACATGTGGGATCACAGCAGAAGGGTTCCTAGCTGTAAATCTATGCATTTCAGAAAACAAGTGCTTCCCTTCCTCAGGACAGGCTTCCTTTAAATACATTTGCAGCAGTATCTAAATGGTTAGCACTCCTGCCTTGCAGCAAGGGGGTTATTGGTTGAGATCTAAACTTGGACACTGTCTACATAGTTTGCGTGTTCGCTATGTGCTTGCATGGTTTATACTGCTACATGGCCATTATTGGTCAATGTCATTGACCAAATATGGCCATGTGTCTATATAAGGTCAATTATGTCACCAGCATCCCTTCACTTTATTTACGTGCAGCTGCAGGGCAGGGAATGCTTCGGCCACAGCTGATTGGGCATGCAGTGATGGTTTCTTTCTGGGTTTGGATGAGCTCAGGTTTAGTCTAAACCCGAGCTCATCCCTAGCTAGAACATGTGCATATAGCACCCCTGATTGCCTCCTTGTGATGCCCTCCTCTCTACCAGCCTGGGTTCTACTGTACTAAGGAATGCACAGGACTGACACTAAATCAAATTTGTTTGGAATCAATGAAAAATACACTCAATAATTTTTTTAATAATTACATATCTGCATTCATTCTTTTTTTTGTATATCTGTTTGGATTTCAGCTTTACGATGTGGTGTACTCCTTGATGACCTAATTTCTTTTCTATGTTTTGTAGGGCTCAGCAGATTCTTACACAAGCAGACCATCAGATTCTGATGTATCTCTGGAAGAGGACAGAGAAGCAATACGCCAAGAGAGAGAACAGCAAGCCGCAGTACAACTTGAGAGAGCCAAAGTAATGCATGATAAATTCCACTAGCACTATTTCTATTTAGAATGGGTACTGGGCAGCACAGTGGCTCAGTATTTAGCACTGTTACCTTGTAGCACTGGGGTCTTTGGCTTGAATCTTAGCCAGGCCACTATCTGCATGGAGTCTACATGTTTTCCCTTGTGTGGATTTCCTCTTACATTCCATAGACATGCTGGTAGTATAATTGGCTCCTGTCTAAATTGGCCCTAATATAGTATGCAGGTCCAGATCTAAAAATCCCAACTACAGCCTCCTTGGCAGACCCTAATAACACTTGGCCAAGCTGCTAATGCAACTCTGATACTCATTTTAAACATTGATCAACTCACACAGTAAGGTTTCAAGGTTTGAAGTGCACAGAAGATGCTGTCATGGTAGTCTGATAGATGGGGACGGCCACAGAACATATACCTATAGAACCTATAGAAAGACTGCTTCCACTTCTGTCAAAACAAATTTACATTCATGTGGTCCCCTTAATGCTAATCCTATCCACCCATTCAGGAATCTGATGCTCCACCCATGTGTGTGAGCACTCTTCCTCCTCAATGTGTTTATAATTATAGGGAATCTATCTTAAGCAATTTAGGGCAAATTGAGAGGCTCTCTTGATATGGTACCCAACCCTGCTTACTGATGCTTATTCTCCCTCCACTCTCTCCTGCAGTTCATCTGTCATTACCCTTGGTACTACCTGGTACTTTGGGGTATAGAGGAGCATGTGACCTTCTGCCCTTCCTCCCAAGATTCAAATACTATTATGTTTTGGGAAGGGAGAAGGTAATTAACGCTGTGTAAGCTCTGACATAGAGTGACATGATCCTTACACAGGGATTAGACACCTGCAGACAAATGGTATGGTGGTAAGTTAAGTGTCAGCGAATGGGGGAGGACCTATTTAGGGCTGTCTCTACTTTATTAGCCACCTGAGGCAACCAGGAGAAGCCAAGCTGTCAGCCGTACGGGAGTGGGTGGTTGGCCGAGCTGTCAGCATGTGTGTGGGGGGTCTCTCTGCTGTTAAACTCTCATAAGGTAACTAGGTCACATATGCAATGTTTTATTGGATAGACTTTCATTAGGTTGCTGATAGAGAGATGAAAACAGGGATAGAAAGCACTGTATTGGACGCTGAATAAAGGAAAGGGGTCACTGCACAGCAATGCACTGCAACGTTAAAACAACCAGCCAAAATACAGGGACCAAAGTAGTATCCTGCGTGTATGAAGAATACCTCACTTTCATGTTTCAGATCTATGCTCCTTCATCAGAGTGAAGGAATACACTGGTGCTTTAAGGTGGAAGTAAAGTTGAAAAATAACAAATTGTAGGAGGTAGGGCATTTTGGTAGAAGAGAAATGTCTCTTCTGCCCAAAAAAAGTTCTTCCTCTTTCCCCTAACGATTTTTTACATTTTTTCTCTACACTGTATGGTGCTTATGCTGTACACTATACACTCTCAGCTCATTGATGACATTTCTATAATGCCAAGAATGGGCCTGATGCTGGGGAGTATGTAAGTCTATGTGCGGGAATTTACATCATCTTTGGCCACCCCATGGGCAAATAGTATTCCCATGGAATCCGAAAGTGGTGGCAGCAGAGATGGTGGTGGCAGGGGACCAAGTGGGGTACAGAGGATTCAATGCACAGCGCCAGAAAAGGGCATACTTGTAAGGTATGTGTTCTATAATACAAAAGTTTACTATGGCAAAATCCACCCAGCACACAGCGGTTTACTACCAGTGTAAATACAGTAGTCCCTATTTCTGGCTCTTTTTTGGGTTGCAGTGACCCCTTTCCTTTATTCAGCATCTGCTTCAGTGGTTTCCATCCCTGCTTTCATCTCTTCTCCTGCCTCAGTAGCCTAGTGAGAGTGCGTGCAGCAACTACAGATGTGACCTGGTTATCTTGGGAGAGGTTTTCACTATACCGTATGCCTTGATCAGGACAACACGGTGTAAGTGCCATTTTATTACACCATTTATTAAAAGGTGTTTTAACTGTGCAATTTGGTGCCCCCTGTTTTATCCTCTGCTTTTATCAATTATATGGCCTTTGGTTTTATACGGAGCTTGCAAGGATAAAGCGGTTTTGTCTAGGTACCAGTGAAGTCAGGTACATTTAATAATTTTCAACAGGTGAACTCAAGCAAGCTGTCTTTTCTTTTGCAGAAGTAGAAAGTGGTGTCGTTTTTAAGGTGCATGATAACATAAAAACCTACATGGTGCAAGACTTGGCGCCTCTAGGGTGAAATCACATAGGCGGTGAGGGCGCCCATGTGACGCTTCCTGATGGAGCTATGCGCTGCATGCACGCAGTGGGGTTGATGTAGCAAAAGCAAATAGGCTGTTCACTCTGCAAGTGAATTTGCACTTTGCAGGGGAAGTTTCCCCTTAGCTTAGTGAATGAGGTGAAGCTCCACCGACTTGCTGCAATCATGTGCAAGCAAAAATATTGTTTTTGTCAGACTCTGAACCACCCTGGACACAGACGGTGTGCATCCAAGGATGGCATTTTTGGCTGCACACAAAACGGCCTCCACTGATCGGTCATTTTTTATGCAGCCATAGCACAGCTGCGTCCAGCAATCTCTGAATGCAGCAAACTATCCGCCCTCATATACCTGTCTGAATGACACCTTATCATTGTTTATTAGCCGATTCAGGAGGATTAAATAAATATGTTCTCTATTATGCTACTGTAATAATGATTTATTCTTATATGTAAATGTAGTGATTACATGGGTTGATCTATAAGTGTGGTGCTGCTCTGTATTCATGATGGCTGTATGTGTCCTCAGACCAAGCCGGTGGCATTTGCTGTAAAGACGAATGTGAGCTACTGCGGCGCTCTGGACGAAGATGTCCCCGTACCAGGCACTGCCATCTCCTTTGATGCCAAGGACTTTTTACACATTAAAGAGGTAAATCTGGGATGGATTTCTCTTGCCACCTGTCACTAGCTAATAAAACATCAGCGGTCAGACCACAGCTTGTTTAGGCTAAAAGGAAAACTGACCAGCTGCCAGGGATTGCAAGACAGGATGATTAACCTCTTCAACATAAAAGACCTTTGCCAGCTGTATTTCTGATATAGCCCTCATCTGCCGCAGAGCCATAAAAAATGAATTTAATGCAGCTGGAAAACAGATGTCAATAATGTACTTTTTTCTTCCTAGATGATTCCTGCTTTACACAGTGCTTGCTAGCCACCCAGATGTAGATAAGACAACTGTTATGACAGTGAACAAGTGTGCATTAGAAGCTTGTTATAGCTAAACTCCAGGCAAACAGCCTAATATACAAATACAATGCATATAAGGGAGCTGGTCTACCTGCCAAAGGATTTGCATTTATGTCCACCCAGTCCTGAGATTTTGGATATGCTGGCAGTGCCCATTCCT